>NC_081554.1:175176569-175476569 GCF_963082655.1 Stomoxys calcitrans
CCGAGGAATGTTCGGAGTTGTGGGGAAAATCACTCATAAAAATGTTATATAAATGTGGAGCTAAAACCGATCCTTGCGGGACACCACAATTAACATTTGAAAATTCCGACAACTGATTTTTGAAGAGTACGCCAAATTGTCTATTCGTAAAAAAACTTTTGAAAAGCTTTATAATCGGAGGACTAAACCCTATCCTTATCATTTTAGTTAATATACCATAGTGGGAAGCATGATCAAAAGCCTTTTCAACGTCAAGAAAAACTGCAACAGTACATTTCTTTGCTCTTAAATTCAATACAATATCATTTGTGAACTTTGTCATAGCATCAACTGTGGAATGCCCTTTTTGGAAACCAAATTGTGAGTTTGGAATATATGGTAAAGTGATTCCTTTATCCATTTTAGTACGGACAATCATTTCAAAAAGTTTACCCAGATTTGACAATAAAGATATAGGTCGCAAGTTAGAAATCTCATTACTATTGGATTTTTTCTTAATTGGAATTATCTTTGAGGTTTTCCATGAATCTGGAAAATATCCGTTGGAGATACAGTTATTAAATATGATAACTAAATATTCAAATGCTTTAGTTGAAAGTTTTCGAATAATAAAATTAGAAATAGTATCAATGCCAGACGATTTCTTATTCTTTAAATATGAGGAAATATCAAGAATTTCACCCAAAGTTGTAAGATTTTCCAACCTGTCTTGATTTTTTGCATCTGAATCAATTGAAAATGAATAGCAGTGTTGAGGAACATTTGCAATGAAGTCATTCACAAAATCTTCCCTTACAGACGAAAGATGAACAGAGCTATTATAAATATTAGAAAAATACGATTTCAAATGGGAAAGGCATTCCGACTCATTTGTTATTATCGCACCATCAATTGATAATTTATCCAAAGGTAGAGATTTTCGATGCCCAATAATCTTGAAAACGTCCCGATGTGCTCTTGGCCCCGGCTTAATTCCTCTAAGTTTATCTCTAAAAATAGAAATCTGCTCTAGTTCAACCTGCCTCTTAATAATAACACTCAATAATTGGATTTGCTTGGATAAAATGCGATACTCTGGACTGAATCTGTTATTGGACACGCGATAAAGCCTCTTAAGTTCTTTTTGCCAATTATATTTAATTCTATATAAATTCTTAATTCTATCAGATATCAAGAATTTTCTGTTACCCAATTCAATTTTCTTAGAATGAAGTTCTGAGACAGAACTCACAACAGAAGCAAACTCTTCAATGTACTGATCAATTTCATTGTTACTCAAATTTCTATTTGAAGGGGGATAATTACTTAAAATACCCTGAGTTATATCGTGCTTGAAATCATCCCAATTTGTGCTTTCGAAGCTTGTAAATGTAGGAGGAGGCTGCAAAACAATTTCGAAGCTAGGAAGAATGACGTTAAGTTTGAGAGGGTAGTGATCTGAAAAACTGGGTAAACATGAGGTCGAGCAAACAGGATTTGGCAGGTCAGATGTGTTAGAACAAAAGAGAAAATGATCCAAGTAAGATGAACCATTTGGAAACGTTGGACAGGATGAAGATATTCTGGTAAAAAAGTGGGGATTTACTTGAAGGAAGTCATAAAAACAGTTTCCATTTGAATTATTCATAGAATCACCCCATGAAATATGTCTAGCATTGAAATCACCACCTATAAATGTGAAATCAAATCCCCCAGAATAATTACCTAAAGAAGACAGAGAACTTAAAATTTGCGATTGGCTTGAATTGCCAGGAATATAAACTGAGCCTAACAAAATTTTCCTAAGAACGCCATTAATAGAAACATCAATAGAAATAAATAAATTAGGGAAGAGAAACCCTAAGATGACTTCTTTTCTGAATTTAAAATGTTTCTTAAGTAGTATGGCCACACCTTGTGCGCTGTTATCCCTTAGAAAGTGACAGCCTTCAAAACTAATATTACCTCCAGCTCTCAAATGAGTTTCCTGAAGGAAAGCAATGTCAATATCAAACTTTTTCATTAAACTGTGTAATTCAAATCTACGGCCATATTCAATGAGTGACCTGACATTAAATGTAATAAGATCCAGAACATTATGGACCATAGACTTGGTTTACTTCGCGTAAGAGGCCTATACATCGCTGTATCGCCTCTTCCTTTGAAATGGTTTGAAACTCCCTTATAAAATTGGCAATTTTGTCTTCCAGCGAAATCACTTTAGGAGGGCAAAGTTCTTTAGCAATTTTCAAAAATTCTTCAATGATTTTCGGTTTCGTTGAGGGTTGAGTGTAACTAGAAGTACCGTTACGGGACGCATCGGAATAAGATACATTCGGTTGAGTAAAAGAGTTTAAAGCACTAAAAACATTGTTTTTTGCCTTCTCTTTTCTCTCTAGGGCAACTGATCTAGCTCTCTTCTTAAGCTCAACATATTTTTTATACTCAGGGCAACCTCTAAAACTCGAGGGATGGCCGCTATTTCCACAATTGATGCAAAATGGTAAATTTCCATCGCCCTGCACAAATTTACACTCACCTTGTGCATGGTTTTGACCGCACTTTACGCACGCAAAATCCCTGTTGCAATTTTGGGACATATGCCCCCATTGTTGGCATCTCCAGCATTGAACATCCCTCATATTTTTCTTCGGTAATTCCCAAGACACCCTTTGATGCAAAATATATCTTTGCGCCTTCAACTCAGATACGGATTTACCAGGATGCAGTGTTAGCAAAAAAAGACCTGTGTCAATATTGTTTTTCTTGGAGTATGAAGTGGAAAATTTAGAGACACTATGCACTGTATCAGGGACTAACATATCTATTTCTGACTTAATATCCTCTATTGCTGTGTCAAACAAAAGGCCACGCAAAACAATGGTTTGTCGTTTTAACTCCTTTGGTGTATAAGAGTATGAATCTAATTTCTTTTCACGTAGAAGGCACATTAGCTCAGTGTGTATTTTTGGGTCTTGCAAATAAAGTTTACTCTTGTGTCTGCTCTTGTTGACAATCTTAAATACAATTTGCCTAACCTTTAAATCTTTAATTAAATTATTCATATCAACACCAAAAAGAAAAATAGGAGGGCAGAAAGACTTCCTGTTTCCGACAGATTTATCTACAACTAAAGCCTCTTGTGCTGGAATTTTCTTATGATAAGTGTTGTTAGTTTTAATATCTAAATCTCCTAATATTGCAAATCTATTGGAAGAATCCTGCGATTGGCCAGATGCATTATTTGAAACACTAAGAACAGAATTGCTTAAATCTATCTTACGCAAGTTAGTATCACCAGATATTTTCCGTTTCTTTTGCACCATTTGAAAACCTTCTTTGTCAGAGGGGGTAAACTCGTTGTGATCCATATTGCTCTCAATGTTGGATGGTAAAGGTCTTGATGTATTGACTTGCGTTGCGTTTGTTTTTGTCAATTTTTTAATGTCAATTGAAGGCAATTTTTCAACATTCATTACCAAATTAGCAGACATTCCTTTATTGCATTTAGAGGATGATGATGCAGACGTCGAAGGAGTAATGTCTTGATCCAAACATCCAGAATATTCAATATGCCTTAAAAGGCAATATTCGGCTATTGTATAAAACAATTGTCAAAGAATGATACACATAATGAACATCATAAACATTATTTACACTGTCAACAAAAGTCATAACAAAATATAAAAACACACATTCGAAATTATACTTCCTCCCATTTTACTCACTCCCAAATAGAACCCACCCAAAGAATTTTGGTTTTTTTTTCGGGGGGTCATATTAACCAATTCTTTTGTTAAAATATATGAACAATCAACACGCAAATAACGTATTAAAAGAATGTGTATCATAAAAGCTCAAACATGAAACAAAATCGAGGCAATCATTTTCGTTTTTTCCCCTCCTTTGAAATTGAAACCTCCTTTGCTTCTTCTCTATGGCTTTCTAAATACACCGATAAGGATTTCCTCTGTAATGTATGGGTTGGATTTCTTTTTTTGCTTTTTTGCTATTGCTCTTGAAAAGCTTCAACATATGGCTGTGGTGTTGGGCCAATGTAAACTAAACATAAAATCAAATTAATGGTACTCCATTCACCAAAACGCTTCGATGTTTTTGCAGATAGAATGGGGAAAGACCAAACCCCACATTAAAACCTATGGCCTTAAACAAACTCACCAACAACCACCACCCTTATGGATCTAAGACACTCAGACCTGCACCAGCCAACAAACAACCACCTCTTAGAATACCTGCTACCAAGTTTTGCTCGGCTTTTTTTTTCTTCCTTTGGTGTAGTATCCGTTGCCTCTAGCGAACAAAAGGTTTCACTAACCACCATGCACTTGTATTTCAAGAAGTTCAATTTTGTGCAGGATAAGGGTTGCCATAAAAAAAGATGAAAGTTTGGCACTTTGGCAGTTCGCAAGCAACAAAAACTAAAATTTTTAAAAAATTTACAAAATTTTCTTTTGTTACATATTGAAAAAATAATTTTTTATAGAAATAAAATGTTGGCAAAACTTTCCATAGAAATAAAATTTTCACAAAATTTTCAATAAAAACAGAACTTTGTTACATTTCCTTAAGAAATAATATTTTCCAAAGATTTTTCAAAAAAAGGAAACTTAAGTAATAAGATTTTAATTATTGTACTCAGATATGGCATCTCTGGCCCTAATGCTTAAGGGATCTACCATATTGGAGAAAAATAAGTGCACAGAAATGTTGCTTCCAGTCTTAATTGAATTTATAGCCAAGTACATGGCAAAAGCAAAATCAAAAAGATTGAGAAAACATAGATTTGATTTTTTTTTATTTGAAAAAAGTGTTGGTAACATACACAGGTGGTCTATACATTGGCTATGATTACTCACCATGTACAAGGAAACAGGAATAGCACTTAAATATACGAACTAAGCTAACGTTTATCCCAAGGAGCCTTTGCTATAAGGCAGCACTATGTTCCTAACAACGATTGGAAATGGAACGTCATTCCTAAGTTTAAAATAAATAGTCGTTAGTTTCTAAAGTCCATGTGTTGGTGAAATGTGGGTTTTGTTTCCATCAAAGATATTGGAAAACTGAGCAAGGTTAAATTTTTTCTCTTTTCTTTTTATTTTAAGTTGCGGGTAATTTGGGCTCTTACTAATTGACCATAAAATACCTTAAATTTATAAGTCTTCATTGAGGTACATACGATTAAAAGAAGCATAGGTGATACATTTTTTTTTTGTACTTTTGGATAAACTAGGGATAATTTTTTAAATAAGGGTAAAAATAAATAACTTTGTGGTTTATGATTATATTTTCACAACTTCCTTTAATTATTTTATTGTAAATATGTAAGGATTTGTACGTGACTATGGGATTTATAGTATGGCAATTGTATGTGATCGCCTACAAGTATGCAATATATTTATTCACAGTACATTGCTTAGATACCTTGCTTCTACCTCAAAATAACCCTGACAAATAAGAGAATAAAAAGAGAAAGGATGCTAACACTAACCTTCTCCTAGAGAAAGGGTGAAAAAACTAACCTTCCCCAAAAGAAAGGGTACTAAGACAAACTTTACCCCAGAAAAAGGGTACTAAAACCAACGTTTTCCCAGGGAAAGGGTATTAAAGATACCCTTTCCCAAAAGGAAAGTGTTCTAAACCTACCCTAGTAGTTTTAAATAACACTTTCCCTAGGCAAATGCAAATGCCAATTTGCCCATGAGAATTCCATTAAGGAACAGGGGCAAACTTCACACATATCAATGTGTGCTGTCCGGTTCACGTTGAAGCTCAATGATAAGGGGCCGAGTCCGAGCGGCGTGCGACACTTCTTTGGGAAGACGTTTTTACATGGTGTAATACCTCACAATATCGCTAACATTAGGAAGGGGAAAACCATCACAGAAAATTTTCTAATGTTCCCACCACGGTGGCCTCCACTTTCCCTGGGAAAGTGAATTAAAAAACCCTTTTTCTACACTTTCTCTAGGAGAGGGAACTAGCATTACCTTTTACCCTGGAAAAGGGTACTAAAATTACCCATATTCCTTGGAAAAGGGTACCAAAATTACGCATTTCCTAGGAAAAGGGTACTAAAGTTACCCTTTACCTGCGACAAGAGTACCAAAATAACCCTATCCTACACTTTTCCTTGGGACAGGGTACTTAATGATAACCTCCGCGCTACGGTGGCCACCACTTTCCCTAGGAAAATGTAATAAAAACCCCTTTATCTTACATTTTCCAAGATAAATTCCCTGTGAAAGAGTAAAACTATCCGTTCTCTTAGAAAAAGGTATTAAGACTACCCCTTCCCGTAAGAAAGGGTATTAAAACTACCCTCTCCCTTGGGACAGGGTTCTAAAACTAGCCTTTCCCTTGGGAAAGGGTACGAAGTAAAGCTACCCTTTCCCTTGGGAGAGGGTATTAAAGCTACCCATTCCCTTGGGGAAATGGTATTCAAACTAACCTTTCCCTTGGGAAAGGGTACTCAAACTAACCTTCCCTTGGGAGAGGGTACTAAAGCTACCCATTCCCTTGGGAAAGGGTACTCAAACTACCCTTTCCCATGGAAAAGGTCTCTAAAACTACCCATTCCCTTGGGAAAGGGTACTCAAACTACCCTTTCCCTTGGGAGAGGGTACTTAAGCTGCCCATTCCCTTGGGAAAGGGTACTCACACTACCCTTTCCCATGGAAAAGGTCGCTAAAACTACCCATTCCCTTGGGAAATGGTACTAATACTACACTTTCCCCTGAGAAAGAGTCGTAAAGCTAACCTTTCCCTTGGGAAAGGGTACTAAAGCTACCCATCCTCTTAGGAAAGGGTACTTAAACTACCATTTTCCTTTTTAAAGGGTACTAAAGTTAAATTTTTTCCTTGGGAAAGGGTACTAAAACTACACTTTCCCTTCAAAAAGGGTACCAAAACTACCCTTTTCCTTGGGAATGGGTACTAAAACTACCCTTTTCCTTGGGAAAGAGTACTAAAACTCCCCTTTTCCTTGGAAAAGTGTACTTAAACTGGCCTATCATTTGGGGAAAGCTACTAAAACTATGCTTTCCCTTGGCGATGAATGCTAAAACTATTCTGCTAGAACTACCCTCTGTTTAGGGAAAGTATATTAAAACTATCCTTTGTTTAGGGAATGTGTACTAAAACTATCCTTTAGAAAGGGTACTAAAACTGCCCTTTGTTTTGGAAAATGGTACTAAAACTACCATTTCCCAAAAGGAGAGGAACATTAAACTGCCCTTTCCCAAGGGGAAGGGTACTAAAACTGGCTTTTCCCAAAGGAAAGGGAACTTCAACTGGCATTTCCCAAGGGAAAGACAACTTAAACTGGCCTTTCCGAAGTTAAAGTGAACTAATACTACCCTCTTCTAGGGGAAAGGATTCGTAAACTAACCTTTCCTTCTACTAAAACTAACCTTTCCCTTGGGCAAGGGTATTAAAACTACCCTTTCCCTCTATAAAGGGTATTAAACTACCGTTTCCCTTGAGATAGGGTACTAAAACCATCCTTTCCCTTGAGAAAGGGTTCTAAAACTGTCCTTTCCCTTGATAAAGGGTTCTAAAACTATCCTTTCCCTTGAAAAAGTGCACTAAAACTACACTTTCTTTATTTAAAGGGTATTGGAACTACCCTTTACCTTGTTAAAGGGTGCTAAAACTACCCTTTCCCTTGAGTCCAAATCCAAAATCCAAATTTTGCCCATGAACATTCCACTAAGGAACATGGGTAAACTTCTTACATATCAATGAGTGCAGTCCGATTCAAGTTTAAGCTTAATGATAACGGGCCTCCTTTTTATAGCCGAGTCCGAACGGCGTGCCGCAGTGCGACAACTCTTTGGAGAGAAGTTTTACATGGCATAGTACCTCACAAATGTTGCCAGCATTAGGAGGGGAAAACCATCGCTGAAAATTTTTTTCTGATGGTCTCGCAAGGATCCGAACCCAGGCGTTCAGCGTCATAGGCGGACATGCTAACCTCTGCGCTACGATGGCCTTTCCTTGAGTACGGATACTAAAACTACCCTTTCCCTTGGGAACGGGTATTAAAACTTTTTCCCTTGGGAAAGGGTACTAAAACTACACTTTCTTTAAAAAAAAGTACTAAAACTACCCTTTCAGTAGGGAAAGAATACTACAACTCCCATTTCTTAATACCCCATTCCTAAACTACCCTTTTTTTAGGGAGAGGGTATGAAAACTGCCCTTTCTTTGGGAAGAGTACCCCATTCCTAAACTACGCTTTTTTAGGGAGAGGGTATGAAAACTGTCCTTTCTTTAGGAAGAGGGTACTAAAACTGCCTTTTCTTTAGGTAAAGGGTACTAAAATTACCCCTCTTTGGGGAAAAGGTACTGAAACTAACCTCTCTTTGGGGAATTTGTACTACAATTACCCTTTGTTTAGGAAAAGGAGGCTAAAACTACCCTTTCTTTAGGGAAAAGTTACTAAATCTGCCCTTTCTTTAGTGAAAGCTCACTAAAACTCACCTTTCTTTAGGGATAGTTTACTAAAACTACCCTTTCTCCTGGGAATGTGTGCTAAAACTACCGTTTGTCCCGGGAAAGGGTACTACATTTTCCTTTTTCTTCTAGTAAAGGGTACTAATATTACTTTTCTTCTTGTAAAGGGTACTAATACTACCTTTTTTAAGGGGAAGGGTACTAATAACATTGTCTCTGGAAAAGGGTATTAAAATTACCCTTTCTTAAGGAAAGAAGAAAAGAAGGGAAACTGTGGGAAAACTTCCCTTTTTTGAAGAGAAGGTGTTCTAAATGTACCCGCTCCGAAGAAAATGAGCTTCCGATTCACCCTTTTCGCATAGAAATGATACTCAATTTACATTTTCTGAAGAGAAATGGTACTTAATTTACACTTTACGAACAGAAAGTGTACTAAATTTATCCTTATCAAATAGAAAGGATACTAAATTTATCACTTCCAAAGATAATGGGTACCAAAACCAACTTTTCCGAACAGGAAGGGTACTAAAACTACCCTTTTAAGGGTGCTAAACTATCCTTCCCCAAGAGAAGTGGTGCTGAAATTACACTTTCCCAAGAGAAAGGGTGCTAAAATAACGCCTCCCCAAAGGGCAGCGTGCTAAAATTAAATTTAGTTTTCCTTTTTTTTTTAATTTTTGTCTATAAACTGGGTTAGTTTTTGTAAATTTTTTACACAATCCATGGTTGGTTTTTATTGAATAATTAATGATTTGACATTTTTATTTGTTTTTAATAGCTGAAGTTCATATTTGTACTTTTCTTACTAATTATTCTTTGTAATGTTTTTCTGTCACTTTTTTACATTCGTGTTGTTCTCAAATGAAAATTATTACTCAAAACAAACCGCATGGAGGATTTCCGATTTAATTTTGTTTTTATAGTAAAAGAAAATATTTTTCCTTTTATATTTTGCTAAGCCATAGTATTCCGGGAGAAATAAGTAATCAAATTTGCTTTTTTTTCGAAAAAATGGCAAACATAGCATGTCGACATTTTTAACGAACTAAGCCCACCTGCGTATAATAAACAAAAACAAAACACATTTAATAGATTACTTGCGTGTTACAATTATATGAGACGTAAATACCAAATATATATGGTTTTTGGGGGAAACTTCTCAAGGTCATTGAGTTTTTTTTTGACTTTGTTTTATTGTGTTGAAAATGTGATATATAATGGTTAAGGCTTATATAACTTAGATAAACAAATATTTGCTTAGACAAAGTAAAATGCGTCACCTAAAAGTAGGCAGTATGAATAATATAATTTGGACACCTAAATATATGCTAAAAAAATCAAACAAACAAACAGAACACAAGGCACGTGTTCTTAAAGTTTGAAATTAATTTGTATGAAACAAAAATGAGCTATGGCTCATTAAATTATTGTGTGTTTTTTTTCAATTTTAAATTCTTTTTACAACTCTTAAAGGTCACATAGTTCACTTTTTCTATTATGCTGTTGTTTTCGTTTGTTTTGTTTGTGTTCTCTTACTTATTTTATGTCCAAATTCACTTTTCATCGCAAACATTTCCAAAGTCTTTGGCAATAAACAAATTTTATTACCTAATTTGTTGCAATTTATTTTTAACAGCTTCACAATTTATGGTCTCTAATTGCAGGAAAATTTTTAGGACACAAATTAAAAGCTACTTTAGCTTTGTTATAAACATTAGGGGTGCGGAGGCGGTCTAATGATCTGCTGTTATGTATTTATTTTATAATTAAATTAATAAAATTTTGTCGTCAAACATTTCCTCCAGTCCATAATGGACGATTTGCAAAGAAGGCGGTGACAATTACAATGTAACCGTTTTATATTTTAATTTTAAGAAAATCTTCGCCTTGATATTTCAGCTTTCAACAAAAGATAAAATCAAAATGTTTAAAAAGGTGACCAAAGGCTAATTGCATTTATTGGGAAATGCCAATTTCTTTGTTGAAAATGAAAGAAATTATAATTAAATTATTTGATGTATACTTTTAGGCTTTGTAAATTGTGGTGATTTATCATAATATAATTCAAGGAAAGCCAAAAACATTTTAGTGAAATTCTTATATATACATGTTTTTTTTTGGAACAATTATTCCAACATGATTCAGCTCTTCATTTTTGAAAAGCTATGTCCTTCAAAAGAAAATCAAACATTGAGCCTCAATATGATTTTCTTTCTCCATTCATCAATTTTGAATACCTGCCTATACATTTTCCTTTGAAACATGATTTCTTGCATATTCAACTAAAATTCACATTTTCAATTTCAAATCGTCTTTGGACATCTTTATCTACCTCCATTGTTTGTTGAGAAAAATAAGGCTTCCCATAACCTCACATAGAGATTTCTTATCTTTAACATACCAATTTTCCCCACAAGTCATATTTTACATCAAATACCATTCCTTAGGTGTTAGTGGCATTTTTTCATGTTTGCTACTTATCACTTTTGTGCAAAGGGTTGAATAAACTTTTGTATTTGAAATTGCATGGCATATTTTTGGGGATTACAAGATAAGAAAAATGTTCTGATGTTGCATACTTTTAGGATTAGCACCAAATCAATTCATTGTTCAAGATTCCATTTTGGGATAAAAAGAGGTTTAAAACACTTTAACATACATTTCGTGTAGATGATAAATGAAGTTTTTTGCAAATAAGACATATTTCAATGAAACGGCATTGGAGGCTTTCGTGATGGATGTGGTATTTATATTTGTAATTATTTTCATTTCTTTAGAACATTTTCTATGATAGTTTTTTATGGGAACTTTTGATAAAATCTTACATCTTTAAAAAATTTTGTCAAAATTTTATTTCTATAGAAAATTTTGTCAAAATTTTATTTCTATAGAAAATTTTGTCAAAATTTTATTTCTATAGAAAATTTTGTCAAAATTTTATTTCTATAGAAAATTTTGTCAAAATTTTATTTCTATAGAAAATTTTGTCAAAATTTTATTTCTATAGAAAATTTTGTCAAAATTTTATTTCTATAGAAAATTTTGTCAACATTTTATTTCTATAGAAAATTTTGTCAACATTTTATTTCTATAGAAAATTTTGTCAACATTTTATTTCTATAGAAAATTTTGTCAAAATTTTATTTCTATAGAAAATTTTGTCAAAATTTTATTTCTATAGAAAATTTTGTCAAAATTTTATTTCTATAGAAAATTTTGTCAAAATTTTATTTCTATAGAAAATTTTGTCAAAATTTTATTTCTATAGAAAATTTTGTCAAAATTTTATTTCTATAGAAAATTTTGTCAAAATTTTATTTCTATAGAAAATTTTGTCAAAATTTTATTTCTATAGAAAATTTTGTCAAAATTTTATTTCTATAGAAAATTTTGTCAAAATTTTATTTCTATAGAAAATTTTGTCAAAATTTTATTTCTATAGAAAATTTTGTCAAAATTTTATTTCTATAGAAAATTTTGTCAAAATTTTATTTCTATAGAAAATTTTGTAAAAATTTTATTTCTATAGAAAATTTTGTAAAAATTTTATTTCTATAGAAAATTTTGTAAAAATTTTATTTCTATAGAAAATTTTGTCAAAATTTTATTTCTATAGAAAATTTTGTCAAAATTTTATTTCTATAGAAAATTTTGTCAAAATTTTATTTCTATAGAAAATTTTGTCAAAATTTTATTTCTATAGAAAATTTTGTCAAAATTTTATTTCTATAGAAAATTTTGTCAAAATTTTATTTCTATAGAAAATTTTGTCAAAATTTTATTTCTATAGAAAATTTTGTCAAAATTTTATTTCTATAGAAAATTTTGTCAAAATTTTATTTCTATAGAAAATTTTGTCAAAATTTTATTTCTATAGAAAATTTTGTCAAAATTTTATTTCTATAGAAAATGTTTCCCCCCCTCCAATTCCTAATTTCCATTCCCCTACGCAATGCATTGCATTCATAGCGGACATCTCCTGCGTGTTTGTTGATAGAAAAAAAGCGGTGCCTAGTTTTAGGCTGCTTTTTTTTAGTATACACTATTTGACCTATATAAACTTTTGTTGAGAATGAATGTGTTGTTTTTAAAACTTTGAGGTTTTGTTTCACAATGTGTTGTCTGCAATTGGGCACACCTATTTAATATTTGAGACTTTGTTTTCTCCTGTTGGATGATAAGGATGATAATGATCGAACTAGCATTGTGGTGATCCTCATTTTATTTGGTTTTCATGTAAGTCTGATTTAAAAATTTGTTGCCTGCTTTTGGGCAATATTTCCTAAATGTACATTGCTAGACTTTTATAAGAGAAATAGAGATCAATTATATATGTTTTTATCTTTTATGGATCTAAGTTTTCATTTTGTTTAAGGCTTTTTTGTTAATGCGTTTTGCCTAGTTATTTAAAAATATATTGCCTACTTTTGAGCAAATTCTTTTTTAGTAAATTTTTAATATCGAGTTCTCTTCAAGCATTGTTGTGTCTTTATCTTGGTTATGTATGTAGGTTTCTTTTAAAGAGTGTTTATTTGTTTATTTCAAAATATGTTGCCTAATTTTGGGTAAATATTTTTTAAAATAAACATGTGTCGTCCCTATATGCGGTTGGAAACCAGTTATGCATGGTTAAAATATTTTTTTTAACGATCTTGCGTTTTTTTTTTAACTTTTGTTTTTTTTCTTTCGTATTTAAAATTATTTCAAATTGGGTTGCCTACTTTTGGTCTACATATTTTCCTAAATATACCTTATTTGACCTCTATTCTTCAAAATGGGTTGCCCAGTTTTGGGTAAATGTTTTTGAAAATAAACATGGCTAGACCCTATATGAGGTGGTTTGAAGACCAAAAATGCATAGTTTTTATAATATCCTAAAATGTGTTTGTCGTTTTTAAAAACTTTGTTTCTTTTTTCGTACTTAAAATTATTTCAAATACTGTTGCCTACTTTTGTGCTACATATTTTTCTAAATATACCTTATTTGACTTCTATTGGGCGATTTAAACATACATCTATTAGTACATGTCCAAGCATTGGTTATATCTGCCTTTTTTATTTAATATTTCCAAATTTTGTTTCTTTCAAAAGGTTTTGCCTACCCCATATAAATCAGTTTGTGCGCAGTTTTTGTAATATCTTGCGTTTTTGTCTTCACTGCAACAATGAGTTTCCTTTTAGCCATTATTTAATTTTTCAAAATATATTGCCTATTTTTGGGCAACATACATTTCTAAAATATACCTTATTTGACTTTTATTGGGCGATTTAAAGATATGTTATTTATATTTCCAAGCATTGTTTTATCCCTGCTTGTATTTTATTAAATATATCCCATATACGAACCTCATTTAGTCTGTTTCAAATTTTATTGCCTACTTTTGGGCATCTAATAAACCTATTATACATTCTTCTCTAGTCTTGTGAGTAGTTATTATATGAAATACACTAATTTTACTTTCTTTCTACATACAAGTTATCATCATAACCTTAGGTTTATTAATAAAAGTTATGTTTATTAGAAGGTGTGTATTTTTATTGACCAACAAGTAAATTTACCCAAATAATAACTTCTTTATTATATGCCATAGTTATGGTTGTAATAATTTTCTTGGAAAAGCATAGCATATGTGTAGGCTGAATTTCTTTCTTGTAATATAATATATATTGTCTGGCCATATACACTTATTAGGAAAATTGCGAAGATACTAGACAAGTTTAATGTTAAGGTTAGTTCAGAAAAATTGTATTGTTGGATAATGGTGGTTTTTATGTGATTTAATATTGCATTATAAACAAGTGTTGTAAATGGGATTTTTTATGAAGGAGCTATTTTTTCAAGAACTGTTCCAAGCTTCCATGTCACTTTAAATTTTCCGTTCTTCTTCAATAATTAAAAATATTAAAAAAGTATTCCTAAGCCCTTCGGACTACTAGACATCCGAATTTTTTGCTTTTTTTTCACGAACTGTTCCAAATTTCCATGTCACTTTAAATTCTCCGTACTTCTTCAATAATTAAAATTTCTAAAAAGTATTCGTAAGTCCCTCGGACTACGAGACTTCAGGGTTATATGCTTTTTCATTTCTTTTCACTTATTGTTATATGCTTTCCTTTATCAAACTCACAAAAATCTTTTCCCTTCACGTTCTGTTGTCGTAATTTGTTACGAATTCCTTGATTTAGCTAAACTTTTCATGGAATTCAAATGTTTTTCGTGTGGAACGATTAAACTGAAGTTATGCTCCCTCATTTCTTTGTAAGAAGTGTTAATTGAGATGGCAGTTTATCTGAGTCAACAATTCACGTCCCTCTTACCACTCACTCTCCATGATAATCCCTCAAGGTTACTGTAGGTGTGAAAATTCTGCTGTCTTTCTTTAGGAGTGTATGAAGATTAAGGGGACAAAATTAATTTCTAAGGCTTTAATCATTTCCTCGCACACTTCTTTCACCTTCTTTGCCTACACAAAGACAAAAAAAGTGGTTGTAGGCTTGTTGTGAAGCCTATATATAGGGTTTTACTTAATGGAACATTATTTTGTTGCCTATATAAGGGAATATCATATAAATTGTTGCATACTTTTAGGATAAGATGTTAAATAACGCTTATACTTCCTTAGATGTTAAGCATTTGTTTGACGTTTTTAGGAGTAGGTGGAAAATAACGCTTATAATTTTTTTTCCGTTGCCTTCCTTAAGGTTTTCTTATTTATTTGAATAATTGTTGCATACTTCCAGGATAAAGTGAAAAAGCGCTAATAATATATATATATATTTTTTTTTGCATGTTTTTTTTTTTTGGTACACATATCACTTGTCTTGTGTTGTTTTTTTTTCGTGGGTCTTATCAAGTAGCATACATTCCCTGAAATTATTTTTACTTCAGTTTGAGGAAGAACGTTTTCAATTTTAAGCAAACACGCCAAAACATGTGCGCCGCCTTGTAATGCAAATATCAACATGTCTTATTTTTTGTACTTAGAAACTTAATGATGCCCTGGCATGACATGTCAGAATGAGAAAAAAAATATATCCGAATATCCTTCTTTTGCGTCTTTAGCAGTTGGCGGTAGGCTTTCAGTTTCAGCTTTCTTTTCAACTTCCCTGTAGAATGAGAGCAACAGCTTTTTTTTAGAGTGTCAAGTAGGTATACAAATAATGACATGTTGGATTTAGCCCAACGAAGAGAAACGAGCGCATTAAGCCAGGCGAAAGGATAACGGAGGCAAGGTTTAAGTGCCAAATGGATTTTAATGGAGGCATGAAGGAATGAATGAATGGATGAACAGACGTATGACAGCAGCAACAGCCTTGCGTCTTCAGTTACTGCTTCACCTTATGCACAGGATATAACGTTTGAAAAAAAGAAAGATTAAAAATAAATTTATGACACGCGTTCTTCCAAGAAAAGATACAAAAACAAAAAAAAAAAAAAAAAAACACCAAAAACATAAGAAATAATTTCTGTAGTACTGTTACACATTTTTCAGAGTGGCATAAGCATAACACCACCCGATAACAAATGTCTAAGCCTTAAAATTCTAAACACGAAAATATTCTAAAAATTAAAATTCATGACATTTCTTCAAAAAACAAAAAACTCCTTTCTCCCTTTCTCCCATCAACCAGTTGAACAATCATAACAACAAGTAAATGCGTGCTAAGTTCGGCAGGGCTGAATCTTATATACCCTTCACCAGGAATCGCCTATGTTAAGTTCTTAGCCCGGTATCTCTTCATAAGCAAATAAAGGATAATGGATAAGAATTGCTATGCTATTGCAGCTATATCAGGTTATGAACCGATTCGCGCCATACTTGGTTTCGATGTTTTAGACCATAGTAGATGCTATTGTGCAAAATTTCAACCAAATCGAATAAGAATTGGGCCCTATAGAGACTCAAGAAATAAAATCGGAAGATCAGTTTATATGGGAGCTATATATAACATAGGAAAAGTCGTTGTGCAAAATTTCAGCCAAATTGGATAAGAATTACCCCCCCTAAAGTCTCAAGAAGTAGTATCGGGAGATCGGTTTATATGGAAGCTATATCAGGTTATGAACCAATTCGGACCATACGTACGTATGTTAGAGGTGATACAAAACTTCACTGTTGAAAATTTTAGCCAAGTCGAGAAAGAAGTGCTCAAGGGGCTCAAGAAGTAAAATCGGGATATCGGTTTATATGTTAGAGGTCATACAAAATTTCACTGTGCGGTCTTTAAAGGCTCAAACAGTCAAATCGGGAGATCGGTTTATATAGGAGCTATATCAGGTTTTGAACCGATTCGGACCTTATTTGGTACGAATGTTGGAGACCATAGTAGATATCATTATGGAAAATTTCAAGCAAATCGAAAAACAAGTGCGCCCTCTAGGGGCTCAAGAAGTATAATCGTGAGATTGGTTTATAAGGGAGCTATGTCGGGTTATGAATCGATTCACACCACATTTGGCATGTATGTCTAAGGTAATAGAAAACTTCAGTGCGCATGGTTTCAGCCAAATCGGATAAGAATTGCTCCCTCTAAAGTCTCAAGAAGTAGTATCGGGAGATCGGTTTATATGGGAGTTGTATGCAGATATGATGCGATCTCAACCATACTCCGTTTAAATATCAGGTGTCCTACTGAAACTCACTGTTCCAAATTTCAGCGAATACGGTCAATAAATACGGCTTTTATGGGCTGGAGACCCTAAATCCGCAGATCGGTCATTATAGCAGCTATATGCAAATACAGTCCAATCTCGACCATACTCCTTTCGAATATCGAGTACCCTATTGCAACTATCTGTTCAGAAGTTCAGACAAATCGTCTTTCAGGTGCGTAAGACCCTTAGTCGGCAGATCGCAGCTATATCCAAATATGGTCCAGTCTCGGCCATTCTCCCTTCGGGTATCGGGTACCCTATTGCAACAATCTGTTCAGAATTTCAGTCAAATCTGGTAATAAATATGCCTTTTTTAGCTTAAGACCCTTAGTCGGCAGATCGGTATAAATAACAGCTATATGCAAATATGGTCCAATCTTAACCATGCTCCCATCGGGTATCGGGTACCCTATTGCAACTATCTGTTCAGAATTTCAGACAATTCGGGTAATAAATGCGCCTTTTATGGGCTTAATACCCTGAATCGGCAGATTGGTCTATATGGCAGCTTTAACCAAATATGGTCCGATCTGAACCATACACTCTTCGTGTATCGGGTACCCTATTGCAACTATCTGTTCAGAATTTCAGTCAAATCATCGGGTATCGGGTACCCTATTGCAACTATCCGTTCAGAATTTCATTCAAATGGGCCAATAAATGTGGCTATTATGGGCTTAAGACCCTGAATCTGTAGATCGGTCTGTATGGCAGCTATATCCAAATATGGCCCGATCTGGACCATATTCCGTTGGTATATTGGGTGTCCTACTGCAACTCACTGTTCTGAATTTCAGTCAAATCGGCCAATAAAGGCGACTTTTTTGGGCTTACATCTATTAAGCCGCAGATCGGTCTATATGGCAGCTGATCTGATGTGGGCCATACCTGGTTCGTAAATCGGGTGGCCTAATTGAACTCGATGTTTTAAATTTCATCGAAATCGGATAACAAATGTGCCTTTTACGCGCTTTAAACCCTAAGTCATCAGATCGGTCCTTGTGGCAGCTATATCCAAGTGTGGTATGATGTGGACCATACTCGGTACAGATATCAAGTGGCCTTGTACCACGCCACCTTCCAAATTTCATCGAAATCGGATAACAAATGCGCCTTATACGCGGTTAAGACCCTAAGTCATCAGATCGGTCCTTGTGGCAGTTATATCCAAGTGTGGTATGATGTGGACCATACTCGGTACAGATATCAAGTAGCCTTGTACAACTCCACGTTCCGAATTTCGGGGAAATCGAGTGATAAATGCAGCTTTTGTGGGCTTAAGTTCCTTAATCTGCAGATCAGTCTACATGCCAGCTATATCCAGATATGGTCTGATCTGAACCATACTCGTTTCAAATATGAGTCGTCCAACTGCAACTCACTGTTCAAAATTTCAGCGAAATCGGGCAATAAATGCGACTTCTTTGGGATTAGGACCCTTAATCCATAGACCGACCTAAATGGCAGCTATGTGTCAATATAGCTCGATATCGACCATATTCGATTCGGATATTGGGGGTTCTAATGCAACTCACTGTTCCAAACTGCCCCTATTACGCGCTTAAGACCCTAAGTCAGCAGATCGGTCCTTATGACTACTATATACAAGTGTAGTATGATGTGGACCATACTCGGTTCGGATATCAAGTGGCCTTGTACAACTCCACCTTTCAAATCGAGTGATGAATGCGGCTTTTGTAGGCTATATCCAGATATGGTCCGATCTCAACCATACTTCGCCCAAATATCGGCTGTCTTACCGCTATTCACTGTTCCAAATTTCAGCGAATTCGGATAATAAATGCGGCTTTTATAGACTTAGAGCCAAAATCCGCTGATCGGTCTATATGCCAGTCATTAGCGAAGCCAGCCCAGCTTTCTGGGGGCTTTTTGTTTAGCAAAAAAGAAGGAAATTTTATCGAAAAAATATTCTAAAACTTTTCTGGGAGTGTTAAGACCAACCCTCAAAGGTCTCTCTATACTTATGGTGGCAGGTAAATATAGCTCGATATGGACCATATCCGGTTGGGATATCAGGGGTCCTAGTACAATTCACTGTTTCAGATTTCAGCTGAATCGCTTAATAAGAACACCGGTCCATGTAGGAGCTATAATCTAATATGAGCCGATATGGCCGGCTCAAGATCGTAACCGGCGCATTAACAAAATACGTATCTGTGGCAAATTTCACCTAAATATCTCAATTTTAAAAGACTGTAGAGTGATTACGGCTGACGGGCACACTGCCAGATGGACAGACAAACTGACATCTTTTAATCCTCTTAGAATTTTACGGCGCTCCTAAATATACTTTGTAGTGTTAGAAATTCTATATTTCCAAATGTTGCAAACGGAATGACTAAAAGAATACACCTCCTATCCGATGGTGATTGGTATATAAATAACCTGCAGCTTCTAGCAAAAAGTCATGTCTTCCAATTGAAAAATTATGCAAATTCTTCTTTGGCTACTCATAAATTTCATTGGAATCGCATAACAACTTTTGGTACAAATATACCACAAATTAAAAAAAGAAAAAACTCAAAAAATTTAGCACAAAAACTAGAAACTGCAATGAACATCCTTTTGTGGCCATGTTTTCAGCTTCGAGTCTTTCTGTGCCTTAGATTCTTCAGCAATGATAAATGTGAAGTTATTCACACTTGATGCTCATATGGGTTTTTCTTAATGCATGTGTTTTTTGTGTGTGTGTTTGCTTCTGATTGCTTTTTTTTCTAAATTGTGTTCATGTTCCGTATCCGGTTTGTGTTTTTGCGGAGTATGTCGGTCTTACCACCATCATCACCAATGTGGCAGTGTTATGTGAATGTTATGTGCATGTGTGTGTGTGTGTAACCATAAACTGCAGATAGCATATGAGGACAAGTTAACATTCCTCTTTGGCTTTAACTTATGATATTTGCTTTGCTGATGCGGTATTTGAAAGGGTAGCCCTTCAGGAGGGTGAAGGGTAAGTGAATAAGGAGAGTGTCGATTGATTGATTCCTAATGCTGGCGACTTCTGTGAGGTACTATGCCGTGTTAAAACTTCTCTCTAAAGAAGTGTCGCACTGCGGCACGTTTAACGGAGTCGGCTACAAAAAGAAGGCCCCTTTGATCATTGAGCTTAAAATTGAATCGGACAGCACTCAGTGATATGTGAAAAGTTTGCCCAGTTCCTTAGTGGAATGTTCATGGTCAAATTTAATTTTTTTGTACGTTGATAACTCTTAAATGGAGTTTACCTAAAAATAGGCTTAGCGAGAAACTGGAATGACTGATCCTTCTCTGCTAAGTTCTTTCCAACTTATAGGAACTTATTGCCTGTGAACCAAAATTGAAAAAAAGCACTAAGATGGAAAAAAGAAGCAAGTGATCAGCCTTAAAGTCACTTGTCGTATATATCATGGGCCAAATTCTATAAGTGTGGCTTAGGGTGGTTATCAAATATGAGGAATATACCACGTATTCTTAGATTATTTGCCCAGGAAACCATGGGTCTAAAATCAAAATCTAACTTCCCGCGTCCATAACTCATTTATCTTCTACTCCCAGATGAAATGGCCGAGGTATCCTTGGCTATGTCCGTCTCTCTGTGTTTTCTTTCCGCATCATTTGTCCTTCTGTCGTTCTTTTTATCCTCGTTATCCCTTTACTGAAGCCTGGGAAGGACCCAAAAAGTGTAAGTCGTACAGACCGATCACCCTACTTTCAACAGTAACCAAGACGCTTGAGGGACTACTCATCAGGATCAGCATGGAAGACTGCTTAGCACAACAACTGCATATCACAACAATTGCATATCACAACAACTGCATAGCACAACAGCTGCATAGCACTACAACTGCTTTGTATACCATTCCCGCATATATATGCCGTGGTTTCAATCAACCCAGGCCATGTGATAGGACGTTCCTCGTGGCGCTGAACCTATCGAAGGCATTCCTCACATAGTCTGGCATGGTCAGCCAGACTGTATGAGGACATCACCTACACCTCCCTCCAGCCAGGCTTAAAACGCTGGGTTGCGAATTATCTGTGTAGTCGACAGTCATTTGCGTAATTTGGGGATAAGAAGTCGAAACACCGCAGAATGAAATACGGAGTTCCCCAAGGCGGGGTGATATCTCCGCCACTGTTTAACCTCTACCTATCCTCCATCCACCATCACCAGATGGCATATGCTGTTATTTGCCCAGCCAGAAGCACTTCACTCAGACCCAGAGCTCCCCGATCACACTCCACCTTATACGCAAAATGCCTGGATCAGGATATTCAACAGAACCAAGCAGACGAAAGATACAACAACGACATACTCCTAAGGAAGCTGGACAGAGCATCAGGTCTCCTGAGGACCAGAACACCTGTAGCCGCCGAAGAAGAAAATAAGCAACCTCTTGCAAGCATTTCAGAGTAAAATCCTATGCCTTAGTGTGAAATTGCGTACCCTGGAATCAAATTCCGTACACTGGCGCAAAATCCCGTACCCTAGCGTAAAATTCCGTATCTTAGAGTAGAGTCTCGTACCTGGGACCCTTACTTTGAATCCCTTAAAGAAGATGCGCGTAAAGACAGGCTCCCGGTACGACCGTCGCTCCCAAAAGGATGCCACAGCCATCTCGCTTGCGATCTGGGACAACACGACACACGTCACCTGTTTAACTGCCTAGCCAGAACCAGTACTCGACTCAGACCCAGAACCCTCTGGACAAACCCCACCTTAGTCGCAGAGACGAAAGATAGAACACAACGTAACCCAACTACAACAACAACGGAATGCTTCTAAGAAAGTCATTGTTCCTGCTGAAGCTGGACAGAGCATCAGGTCTGCTAAGTACTAGAACACTTTGAAGCTGGCAAAGAAAAAAATTAACAACCTCCTACAAGCACCTTGAAGTAAAATCCCTTACCCTGGAGTAAAGTCCCATATCCTGGAGTAAAATCCCTTATCATGGCGCAAACTCCCGTACCCTGGCTCCTTGCTCTAGAGTCGAGTTCCGTGCCTTGGACCCCCTTAATTTAAATACCTTGGAGAAGACGCGTGCAAAGACAGGCTTCCAGCACGAGACCAAAAGGATATCGCAGCCATCTTGATTGTGACGTGGGACCACACGACATACGTCACCTGTTTAACTGCCCACTCAGACCCCTCTGGATACACCTCACCGTAGTCGCAGAGTTCCTGGATGTGTATTATCAAAGAATCAAGAAGACGAAAGATTGAACACTGAAACACTGCTACAACAACAAAAGCAATAGAACCACTCGACTCAGGTCCAGATCCCTCTGGACACACCTCACCTTAGTCGCAGAGTTCCTGGATTTGGATTATCAACAGAACCAAGCAGACGAAAAATGGAACACTAGAACACTGCTCAAAAAAAAACCAATAGAACCACTCGACTCAAGCCCAGATCCCTCTGGACACACCTCACCTTAGTCGCAGAGTTCCTGAATTTGGATTATCAACAGAACCAAGCAGACGAAATATAGAACGCTGGAACACTGCTACAACACCAAAAACAACGAAATGCTCCTAAGGAAGCTGGACAGACCATCAGATCTCCTGGGGACCAGAAAACTTTAAAGCCGTCGAAGAAAAAAAATTGCAACCTTTTGCGACCACCGTGGAGTAAAATACAGTACCCTGGAGTAAAATCATCTATCTTGAACTAAAATCCCGTACCCTGTCGAAAAATCCCGTACCCTGTCGCAAAATCCCGTACCCTGTCGAAAAATCCCGTACCCTGTCGCATAATTCCGTTTCCTAAAGTCATGTACCGTACTTTGGACCCCTTACTTTGAAAGTCGTGCGAAAAGACAGTCGCTCGCAAAAGGATGCCACAGCCATCTCGAAAAAAGACATTTGCTGAAAAAATAAGGAACAAACATCTGATGTCAAGATAACCAGAGAGTTCAACACAGACTAGCTGGTGTACTGCAGTAACTTCGAGATTGCCCTCTATATCTACTATCCTGGAATTGGAGTACGGTAAGGCATATTTTAGACGATTTGGGTATACCTGAGATGACGATTGAGGTCGAGTGTGAAACATGAAAGCCAAGGATGCCAACCATTTCAGATTCAGGATGGGAATATGCTTTAGGTATGTTACGAGTACATCTCCCACCTTATGTCGAACTCCTTTATCAACGGTACCAGGTAAAAATCCGCCTTGTGTCAACCCTGGGGATTATTTCTACCACGGAACCGCTTTCGTATTACTTCGAGGATATCATCTTCATTGTATTTTCGTCCAGACCTTCTCCGCCGTTGTGTCCTGGCCGATCTTCGCGTCCCCACTTGGCCCCATTCTCATACGTCCACTTTTGTTGCCATCTCTCGATAGTCTCCTCTCGTATAGTCCTTGTGTGATCCGTTTGAATTTCACACTGTCCTATATGGGTGTTGTACTTTGCGGTGTAGAGCCCGTCGCGCTCAACGGCCTATAAGTCTCCAGTAGGATGATATGACCCTAGAGCCGCCGTCCTCCGTACCGAGAGCAGGGATTTCGCTCGGCATGCCTTCTGCATTATCTGGCCACATATTTCGCTCCCACAGAGGAGAATGCTATTGCATGTCTCCATTAAGAGCCTGAATCTGCTGAGGAGTGGTCCATATGTTTGCCATCAGTCGACTGAGTAGCGCCGTTATCTACGCGCTTGTTGTGCCGGTTTTGCTCAGCTTTGTATCCAGTCGGATCCTTAGATATTTTACCCATCTTTTGGTCTTCATCAGTCTATGCGCATAGGCACTTCCACGGTATATTTTTGCTCATTTGAAGTAAGAACTCGGTCTTCTGCCTCGCAAATTGTAAGCCGTGGGAGTACGGACAGTGTTTTGCCCCTAGCTTACTCTGTCGTAGTTTGCGCTCTGCACCTTCCGTGTCTCTTGTCGTGATCGTTGCAGCGATGTTGTCAGCATACCTACTGGAAAGGTTGCGTCTTTTTGTACACAGTTATCCATTGTAGCTGGTCTTTCAAAGAACCGGTCCAATTATGGAGCCTTGCGCCGCTCTTGATGCATAAACGAAGCCGGCCAAGCTTTCTGGTGTGGGCTAAAGTCCTTTGAATGGCAACAAAAATTGCAAACTTTACCGAAAACAATGAAATTTTTAAAATTCTGGAGGTACTTAGCCTAGTTGTTAGGATGATATGACCCTAAGAGCCGCTGTCCTCTGTACCGAGAGCAGGGATTTCGCTCGGCATGCTGTCTGCAGTGTCTGGCCCCCCCATATTTAAACAGTCCTCTGTACCGAAAGCATTGGTAGCACTTCGTGTCATCTACCCTGTAAATGTGTAGCCTTATATCCGCGCTCTTCAATTCACTTTCTTGCCATCGCACTTACACCCTTTAACCACCACAACAAGAACCATTACTATTTCTTCATTGTTAGTGCTCCATATGCTCTCTCGCTAACATGCACTCACACATGCTCCCACTTGGCCGCAAACAGACATAGAACCAGTCAGTATCCATCCCTGTTCAAAACCCATACCCCCAAAAACATAGTCGTTACACTTTTGGGTCATGTTATCGATAATTGTCACAAGACTCTTTGTCAGCCAATTTTCGTATGTTGTTTTTCAGCTCATAAATTTCAACTTGCTTGTTTTTTTGCGACAGGACCCAGCTCTTCAGCCATTACGTTCTCCACATACACTCCTTGGAGAACGACATGCAAGCTGCGAGCGAGAACTGCATCAGTAAAATTTACTGACATCCGAGAGCAAGTCAACGAAAGGAAGTCAACAGTTACAGTCATAGTCATAGAGTTGTAATGGTGCCATTAGTTGCTATGGGTGTACTAATGTCACCGTTAAAATATCCACCCATGAGGTGGGTATGTTGTGTAACATTCCCAGGATGCCAGGATGTGTATTCGCTCCTACCAAGATTGTTGAAATGGTGTAGGTGCGATAATTTATGTATTTTCATTTTGTAATTCCCTGAAAGAAGGCGAAAGTGATGAAATGGTAATGGGAGAGTTTTTATTGGAAAGAAACAAAAAAACTTAATCAGCAAGGACATGAATCTTTTCCATGGCTAAAGGTAACGGAGGAGATGGCAAGAAAAGTATTGCAAACATTCATATAATGAAAATTGAAAAGAAAATTATGGATACAGGTTTACTGTAAAACCAAAGATATTTTTTTAAAAAGTAAAAAAAAAATGCGGAGAAGATTGTAACGGAAAGTAGAACAATGTGACAAAATTTAAAAGAAATTTCCTTAAAATTTTTAATATTTATGGGGAATTTTGCCAACATTTTCTTTTAATGGGAAATTTCCCTGAAAATATGCTGTATATTTAAAACTTCCCCATAATTTTCCTTTTTTCCAACTATGGCTTAAAGTCGCTATTTTAGGTTAACAATAGTTTATATTTTTAGAAAAATTTACCGAAAATTCCTTCTCCTGAGACATTTTCTAAAATTTGGCTATTCTCAAAAAATATTCCAGAAATTTGCTATTCTTAGAAAATTTCCCAGAAAAACGCTATTTTTAGAAAAATTCTCCAAAACATTCTAGTCTCAAAAATTGCACAAAATTTTTTTGTATAGGAAATTTTTTCCTGAAATTCTCTTTGCTTGTTCAATATTTTCTATTCACGAAAAATTTCTTCAATAATCAATTTTCCTTCAAGCATTTCTTCCTTCTTTTCCTTAATGTGTCATAGTTACTCGCCACTTCACTAATGCGTTGCCTATCTTAAGGCTTAATGCTGACATTTTCACTTTCAGGTGTCATAGAAGTTAGATATCATAAATTATCCTCTCTCCATACATCATTGATTCCTAATTGCCGATAAACATTTCATTTTGGTGTCTCTTTTTCTACCAATGGCATTTTGTTTCGCTATAGCATTTGTATAAATTGTTATCTATATCTCACAAAAACTTTTCCCTAAACATTGCCTACATTTAGGCTGGTGTTTTTGCAAATAACAAACTACTAGCCTTGAATTTGTCTATATATCAACTGATGTTTTGGTAGTTTATTCAATTTCCTTCTAATCCATTCAAATCGTTTTTTCTCTTTATTTTGGTAACGTATATATTTACTCAATTGAAATTGGATTTTGCTTTTACAATTCCCAGACAAATTGTTTTCAACTTTGCCAAAGCACTAGGAATTTTTGTGTGAGGTATGCCTTTAGGCTGAATAAAGGGAAACTGATAGGTTTTTTTTCTTAAATTGCATATCGTTGCCTACAGTTAAATAGGCAGCCATTTGTTTTCATTGACTTTCAATTTGGTTGTTTCGTCCGTTATTCAATTTGAAAATCTGTTTTTGCTATTCATTTAAGTTGCTACAAAGATTTTGTTTGCAATGTGTGTGCAAACTGAAATTTATTGTATACCATTAAGGCACTGGTGAAGACATTGAAATAAACGAAATCATAGAAAATAAACAAAAGTTTCTATGGAAGTTAAATAATGAAGCAACACTCAATACGAGGAAACCAACCATTCTCTTAGGAAAGGGTACTAAATTTACCCTTTCGCTAAGAAAAGGGTACTAAAACTAAACTTTCTCTAAGTACTGAAGCTACCCCTTTTTTAAGGAGAGGTTACTAAATCTACCCTTTCTTTAGGGAAAAAGTAGTAAATTTTCGTTTTCTCTAAGGTAGGGGTACTAGAACTACCCTTTCTCGAAAAGAAGATTACTAAATCAACCATTTCTTTAAAGAAAGGGCACTAAAACTACCGTTCCTCTAGAAATAAGGTACTATAACTACGCTTTCTCTAAGGAAAGGGCGTTAAAACTACCCTTTCTCTTAGGAAAGGGTACTAAAACTACTCTTTCTCTAAGGAAAGGGTACTAAAACTACCCTTCCTCTAGAAATAGGGTATTATAACTACCCTTTCTCTAAAGAAAAGGTACTAAGACTCAAAGGAAAGGGTACTAAAACTACGCTTTCTCAAAGGAAAGGGTACTAAAACTACGCTTTCTCGAAGGAAAGGTTACTGAAACTATCCTTTCTCTAAGGAAGGGGAACTAAAACTAACCTTTCTCTAAGGAGAGGATACTAAAACTATCCTTTCTAAGGAAAGGGTACCAAAACTAACTTTTCTCTAAGAAAAGGGTACCAAAACCACCCCTTCTCTGAGGAAAGGGTTCTAAAATTACCCTTTCTCTAAAGGGTTCTAAAATTACCCTTTCTCTAAAGGGTTCTAAAATTACTCTTTCTCTAAAGGGTTCTAAAATTACCCTTTCTCTTAGGAAAGGGTGCTAAAATTACCCTTTCTCTAAGGAAAGGGTACTAAAACTACTTTAACTCTAAGGAAAGGGTACTAAAACTACCCTTTTCTAAAAAAAATTACTAAAGCTACCATTTCTCTAAGGAAAGGGTACTAAAACTACCCTTTCGCTAAGGAAAGGGTACTAGAACTTCCCTTTCTCTAAGGAAAGGGTGCTAAAACTACCCTTTCTCTAAGGAAAGATTACTAAAACAACGCTTTCTCTAAGGAAAGATTACTAAAACAACGCTTTCTCTAAGGAAAGATTACTAAAACAACCCTTTCTCTATGCAAAGGTGGTACTTAAGCTACCCCTTCTCAATGGAAAGGGTACTCAAATTACCGTTTCTCTAAGAAAAGGTTACTAAATCTACCCTTTTTTAAGTAAAGTGTACTAAAATTAACTTTTCTCTAGAAAGGTTACTTAAACTACCCTTTTTCTTAAGAAGGGTACTAAACTTCCATTTTCTACGGGAAGGGTACCAAAAGCACCCTTTTTCTAAGAAAAAGGGACCAAAACCACCCTTTATCTAAGGAAAGGGTTCTAAAATTACCCTTTCTCTGAAGGGTACTAAAACTACCCTTTCTCTTAGGAAAGGGTGCTAAAACTGCCCTTTCTCTAAGGAAAGAGTGCTAAAACTACCCTATCTCCAAGGAAAGGGTACTAAAACTACCCTTTTTCTAAAAAAATTTTACTAAAGCTACCATTTCGCTAAGGAAAGGGTACTAGAACTACCATTTCTCTAAGGAAAGGGTACTAAAACTACCCGTTCTCTTATGAAAGCGTAATAAACTTCCATTTTCTAAGGTACCAAAACCCCCCTACTCTAAGAAAAGTGTATCAAAACCACGCTTGCTCTAAGGAAAGGGTATTAAACTTACCCTTCTCTAAGGAAAGGGTACTAAACTACCCCTTCTCTTAGGAAACGGTGCTAAAAATACCCTTTCTCTATCCAAAAGGGTACTTAAGCTACCCCTTCTCAAAGGAAAGGGTGCTAAAACTACCCTTTTCTCTAAGGAAAGGGAACTAAAACTACCCTTTCTCTATGCAAAGGGTACTTAAGCTACCCCTTCTAAAAGGAAAGGGTGCTAAAACTATCCTTTCTCTAGGGAAAGGGTACTAGAACTACCCTTTCTCTTGAAAAAGCGTACTTTAACTACCCTTTCTCTTGAAAAAGGGTACTAAAACTATCTTTTTCTGGGGAAGCGATACTAAAACTACCTTTTTTTGTGAGGAAATGGTACTAAAACTTCCCTTTTTCTGAGGAAAGGGTTCTAAAACTACCCTTTCTCTTGGAAAAGGGTACTAAAACTACCTTACTTTTGAAAAAGGTTACTAAAACTACCCCTATTTGGGGAAAGAGTACTAAAACTTGCCTTTTTCTGGGGAAAGGGTACCAAAACTACAATTTTTCTGAAGAAAGCATACTAAAACTACACTTTCTCTTAAAGAAAGGTGCTAAGACATCCCTCTCTGTAAGGAAAGGGTACTAAATCTACCCTGTCTCTTATAAAAAATTACATAAGCTATTTTATTTCCAAACTATAAACTACATTTCATTTATGAAAGGGTTCTAAAACTTATCCTTTCCTTTGGGAAAGGGTTCTTAAACTAGTTCTTTCTTTGAATAAGATTTTTTTTGTTGTAAACCGAAATATTAAAAGAAAAATTTAATATTTTCTCTGAAAACGAAGTTTTTAATATGTTTTAAAGTTCAAATTGCCTTCAATACTTATCCCTTATAGGTTCAAGTTATTGTAATATATTTTCATTTGCAGTTATTAATACTTTCATCAACTTCCTTGTGTGTTTTAACTTTTTAATTTTTTTTTTACACAAATAAATTTTCTTCAAACGTCATCACAAGAGATTTTTCATAACATTTTCTTAAATATTTCGCAGTCCTTGTTTGCCCTGTTTTGCTGCTTTAAATTTTTAGTGCCTACTTTCAGGCATCATATGGCACATTATATTGGGTTGCTCAAAAAGTAATTGCGGATTTTTCATATAGTCGGCGTTGACAAATTTTTTCACAGCTTGTGACTCTGTAATTGCATTCTTTCTTCTGTCAGTTATCAGCTGTTACTTTTAGCTTGCTTTAGGAAAAGTGTAAAAAAATATATTTGATTAAAGTTCATTCTAAGTTTTATTAAAAATGCATTTACTTTCTTTTAAAAAATCCGCAATTACTTTTTGGGAAACCCAATAGAATATAGAACATATTTTTGATGCTTTTAAGTTCATTTATTTTACTTTCATTACTTTGATTTTAATTCCATCTGCTTTCTTTGATTCATTTTAACTTTTTTTGTTTCTTCTTCAGATTTTGTTTTTTATTGAGTCCCTTTCCCAAAGGTTTCAACAGCGTATTCGGTCTGATTGCATTTTAATTGGACTTTGTTTAATCTTTCCAAAGATTTTGTTATAAAGATTATTTTCGATAACATTTTCTATAAATAATAAAAAAAATTTTGACTTGTTTAACCTATTTAAATTAGGAAAATTCAAACTTATTCTGGTCTTTAACATGGTGTTTAATTTGGTTTCCTTTATTTTTCTTTTTCTACCCTTCAAATTTTATAGCCTATTTTTAGGCACCATATGAAACCCCCAAAAAAATACAGAACATACCTTACAGGCTTTAAAGTTCATTTGATTTTATTTTCATTTGATTTCACTTCCATCTGCTTTCATTGTATTTAACTTTTTATTTGTTCTGACACTTTATGTTTTTCCTTTAAATCCCTTTTGGCGCATTCATTCCTGGCCCCTTACATATGTGGGTCTTTGTGTATTGCGTGTCGATGTCAGCAGATGGGCCACCCTTTTGCCCTTTAGTATCCTCTTCGCCACCATCAACATAATCTATTGAATTACATTTATTGTTTACTTTTAAATATTATTTGCTTTTCACTTAGTTCTTTTGTTGCTAAAAATTTATTTGCCTTCTTCTTCTATTTCTGTCTATTAACGCCTTTGTTTGTATTCTCCACAAATTTATGTTAATGTCAGCATTTAATTGTTTTTATGTTTGACTTCAAAAGAAGAAGGGTAAAGAAAGAGAGAGGGAGGGAGATGCTAAAATGGGAATGAAAAAGAATATTGAAGACATTTAACGTGTCTAGAGGCCATTTTCAAAAGGGACCCTTTGTTGAGAAGGAGGAAATTTGGAGTTGTAAGAGGACATTTGACAAATTAATACCCCAGTGTATGGTAAATACAACTGTAAGTACACAGCGAGAATAACACGAATAAATGCAACTAAAATATTGGGTTGCCCAAAAAGTAATTGCGGATTTTTTAAAGGAAAGTAAATGCATATTTTATAAAACTTAGAATGAACTTTAATCAAATATACTTTTTTTACACTTTTTTTTCTAAAGCAAGCTAAAAGTAACGGCTGATAACTGACAGAAGAAAGAACGCAATTACAGAGTCACAAGCTGTGAAAAAATTTGTAAACGCCGACTATATGAAAAATCCGCAATTATTTTTTGGGCAACCCAATAGTTTAAATATTTCGCAAATTATGAGGGGTTTAAATTATGTAACCTTCAGTGTATGGATCGCACAATATGTTGGGTTGTAATTAAAAGGTCTGTCGGTAGTGTGAATTTTATTTTCATGCGAGAAGAAAATGTTTGTTCCATATGTTTTGCTTTTATTTCATTCATAGTTTATTTCATAGTTTTGTTGTTCATTTGTGTTCATAAAATCAATCGTCTTTGCTCCCTGTTCTGCTCGGCGTTCACGATGTTATGCACAATCTTATTTGTATTGACTTCTATGTAACCAGTTTTCTCGCACTCACAATCTTTATCGCATTGACAATCTCGGCTCGGCTTTTATCGCGCACTCTGTTCGCACCATAGATCCACAGCATGGATCGCATTTGTCAAGCTCATTGCCCGGTATCTCTGTATAGGCAAGCAAAGGATACTGGATAAAAACTGCAGTCTTTGGAGCCATATCAGATTGTGGACCGATCCGGGCCATACTTGGATTGGATGGATGTTGGATACCATAGCAGATCGCATTGTGCAAAATTTCAACCAAATCGGAAAAGATTTTTATTTTTTTAATTTTATTCGTTCTATTCTATATTTTGTTTCTCTTTTTGTGTTTGTTTTTTAAATCCACTCATTTTGCATTTTGAGTTAAAATTATTTGAGTCAATGGTTAATGCCCAAATACGAGTTAGTATCTGTGCGCACACATTAGAGAAAAAATAGAGATTTAAGAAAAGAATTGTGTCAAAGATTATTCCTGTAGCAAAAATGCCTTTGGACAAAATACTGTAGAAAAAATTTAAAAAGATTCAATTAAATTTGTAAAAAAATTCATTCATTAAAATGTTGTCTTTGGAGAAAATTTCCTAGAAATTTTGTCTTTGGAGAAAATTTTCTTGAAAGTTTTGCCTCTAGAGATAGATTCATTAAAATTTTTTCTTTGGAGAAAATTCCATTGAAAGACATTGCCCTATGAGGGCACTAACTGCCAAATGTGATGGTGCGAAGGCTTGTGCGCCAAGATCAGCTGATCTTGAGTGTTGAACGAACGCGCACCACTCACAATGGGGAAGTTCAAATATCAACAACAAATGTGAGCAGATTTGCCACTCGAGAAAATTATATCCTACCAAAATGTAAGAAAAATCCTACCAAACCGGACCAAAACCTACCAAGTGTTCTACAAGCCAAAAATGCGGTATATATTTCTACACACACCACAGAAGAGTTGGCTATTTTTATACCCACCACCGAAGGATGGGGGTATATTATTTTTGTCATTCCGTTTGCAACACATCGAAATATCCATTTCCGACCCTATAATGTATATATATTCTTGATCGTCGTAAAAATCTAAGACGATCTAGCCATGTCCGTCTGTCTGTCTGTGGAAATCACTCTACAGTCTTTAAAAATAGAGATATTGAGCTGAAACTTTGTACATGGGCTATATCGGACTATATCTTAATATAGTCCCCATATAAACCGATCCGCCGATTTAGGGTCTTTGGCCCATAAAAGCCACATTTATTATTTTTTAACTTTTTTTAATTTTAACTTTTCTATTTTTTTTTTCTTTTTTATTTTTTTCTTTTTTATTTTTTTATTTTTTTACCTTTTTCTTTTTTTATTTTTTTTTTGTTTCTTTAAAATTTTTTTATTTTTAATTATATATTTATTTTTTTTTTAATTATATATTTATTTTTTTTTAATTATATATTTATTTTTTTAATTATATATTTATTTTTTTTTTAATTATATATTTATTTTTTTTAATTATATATTTATTTTTTTTTAATTATATATTTATTTTTTTTTTAATTATATTTTTTTTTTGTTAAATATATATATTTTTTATTTTCTTTATTTTTTTACTTTTTTGAAATATATATTATAATTTGTTTTTTTTTTTTTTTTAATTTTATTATTATTTATTTATTTTGTTATCATTCATTTATTTTATTATTTTTTATTTATTCTATTATTATTTATTTATTTTATTATTATTTGCTTTTTTATTTTAATTTACTTATTTATTTTTTGGTTTTTTTTTTATTTGTTCTTATTATTATTTTTTTTAACTTTTTTTTTTGTTTTATTTTGCTATTTTTTTATTATTTTTTATTTTTTTTTGTTTTTTATTTTTTTTTTTTGTTTTAATTTTGCTATTTTTTCATTATTATTTTATTATTTTTTTTTATTAATTTCACACTTTCCTTTTTTTATTTTTATTATTATTTGCTTTTTTTATTTATTTTTTTGTGTTTATTTATTATTTATTTTTTATTTACTTTCTTTTGTTTATTTATTTTTGTATTAATTTATTTTTGTATTTATTTATTTGTTATTTATTTATTTGTTATTTATTTATTTTATTTTGTTTTTTTTTTTTATTTTTAAATTTTTTTTTTAAATTTTTTTATTTTTGTTAATTTTTTACGTTTAGTTTTACTTTTTTTACTTTATTTATTTTATTTACATTTTTAATTATTTTTATTTTTTTTTACTTTTTTTATTCTTATATTTAAAAATTTTTTTTAGTAATTTTTATTTTTTTCAATGGTTTTATTTTTATTATTATATGTTTTTTTTTTATTTTCTTTATATTTTATTTATTTTTGTTTTTAATTTTTTGAAATAACTATTATAATTTGTTTCTTTTTTAATTTTTTTTAATTTTTTTATTTTATTATTATTTATTTATTTTATTATTATTTATTTTATTATTATTTATTTATTTTATTATTATTTGTTTATTTTATTATTATTTGTTTTTTTTATTAATTTATTTTTTTTTGTTTTTATTTATTTATTTTTTTTTTATTTGTTGTTTGATATTTTTTTTATTTTCTTTTAGTTTTATTTTTTTATTTTTTTATATTGTTTTTATTTATATGGCGCAAAGCATGTCCTATATAGCATGTCCTATAACTCTGAACGCCTGTGTTCGAATTCCGGCGAGAACATCAGAAAAAAATTGCAGAGGTGGTTTTCTCCTCTCCTCCTCCTCCTTCTCCAAAATTTGTTAGGTACTATATGCCATGTAATAACTTCTCTACAAAGATGTGTCGCACTGCCGCACGCCATTCGGACTCGGCTATAAAAAGCTTGAATCGGACTGTCCTGATATGTGAGAAGTTTGACGCTGTACCTTAGTGGAATGTTCATGGGTAAAATGTGCATTTGCATTTTTGTATAACTACGTAAATATTAAAAAAAAATATATATATATATAAATTTTTTTTATTTTTTTTAATATATTTTTTAATATATATTTTTTTTTTAATTTTGTTTATAAATTTTGTTTTTTTTTTTCCTCTTGTATTTTTTTTTTTTTTTTTGTAATTTTTTAATGCTTTTTTTATTTATATATTTTTTTTATAATTCTTGTATTTATTTTTTTGTACATCTTTTTCAAAATTGGACACGTACTTGTAGATCAGGCCTTAGTAGGTTACTTGCTATTGATTTTTTCAGTGTAAAGCTTTGAAAAGAAAAAAAATGTCAAAAACTTAAGTTTTCAAATAACCATAAAGAAGTACAATAACATGAGTTCATGGTTGAAACTCCCCGCTGTCAGCTCCAGCCACTGACCGACGAAGCACTGCATATATGCATGCATACACCACCTCCCTTTTTGCCCTTATGACATGCCTTTGTTTCGTTTGCCCCCTCCGATTTAGTTTACCATCAAATATGTGTGTGTATGTGCTTTTTTTTTTTGCGTCGTACCTATTTCGTTAATACTACTCTTGGAGGTATAAAACAAAATATCCACTTATTTCTTTTGAAATCCTTGGGGGAATTCACTTATAAAACTCGTCCACTCGTTCTGCTGCCTGCCATGTTTTCATTGTCTCTTCATTGATGAAGCCTTTCTTTATGTGGGGTTGCAGCAAGTAAATAGCAATTCCTACAAGTGGCAAAGGGGAATTGTTTCTCTCTTTGTATTGAGTTACACAAATGTATAATAAATATCTCACACGCACACTCATACTTGCATGCCTTGAATCCTTACATGTCCTTTTACCCACAATTGTACCAGCAGCAGGGACAACAAAAGCGACATGGACGTCGGTCATAAACTATGTTTAGTAGAAAATGTCAGTCAGTAAGTCCATAGGTAAATATGCACTAACCCACCATGATTTGGGTTTGAACTCAAAGGGGGTTTGGTGAGGGGGGCTGAAACACCAGCGAGCTTGTCAAATCCAACTATGCACAAATTCTGTGTATTGTTTTGTAAGGCAAAGGGGAAAGAATCCTAAAGAGAAAGCTAAATTTACAAATTCTGCTGCCTTGGGGCTTACTTTGGGTTCCCACCTGCTATAATAAACGACCAAAATCACAAAACTTCAGATTGAGCTTAAACTTGACGGTCAGCATTCATTGAGTGATCTTTAATGAAATGTCTATGGGCAAATTTTCATGTGCGTATGTTTGGTATCGAAAAACGTACGATGTGGTACTGAAATTCAAGCAAAGTTGGAGTTTGTTTGAAGAGATATCGCTCAGTGACAAAAGCTTACAGCGAACAGTCTGGTAGTAGTAGTTGAGATGTCACATATTATCTCAACTATAAGTACTACGAACAACAGGCCGGCCAGACGGACGTACATAGTTCACGATAGCGCCAATGAGATAAAGAAACCCAATTATCAAACGCGTCTACCAGTGGGGTGATATGTGCTGCCATGTCTGAGGAACTGGCAAATTCTTTCCTTCAAAACTCATTTAACAATCCCTGCTTTATGTGTTGCATTCGCTTGATCACTAATCTCAACTTGAAAAACAATTAAACAGAGAAAGAAGTAATCTATATAAAAAAAGTATCAAAAAAGTACCAAAAAGTACTAAAAAAAGTACTAAAAAAGTACTCTTTCGGTACAACTTAAGGTACCATGGTACACAAAAATTATTCCTTAACAAGTAAAAGCATGCTAAGTTCGGCCGGGCCGAATCTTATATACCCTCCACCATTGATCGCATTTGTCGAGTTCTTTCCCCGATATCTCTTTTTAGGCAATCAAAGGATGAAATATAAGAATTGCTATGCTATTAGAGCTATTTCAAGTTATGGTCCGAACCGGACCATAATTGAATTGATGGTTGGGGACCGATAGTAGAAGTCAATGTGTAAAATTTTAGCCAATTCGAATAAGAATTACGCCCTTTAGGGGCTTAAGAAGTAAAATAGGGAGGTCGGTTTCTATGGGAGCTGTAGCAGGCAATAGTTGAAGGTCATGGGAGAAGCTGTTGTACACAATTTCAGCCAAATTGAATAATAACTACGCCCTCTAGGGGTTCAAGAAGTCAAGATCCCAGATCGGTTTATATGACAGCTATATCAGGTTATAAACCGATTTAAACCATACTTAGCTCAGTTATTGGAAGCCATAACAAAACTACTCATGCAAAATTTCAGCCAAATCGGATAGGATTCGCGCCCTCTAGAGGCTCAAAATGTCAAGACCCCAAATCGGTTTATATGACAGCTATTTCAGGTTATAGACCGATTTAAACCATACTTAACACATTTGTTGCAAGTCATAGCGAAACACGTCATGCCAAATCGGATAGGAATCGCGCCCTCTAGAGGCTCAAAAAGTCAAGACCCCAGATCGGTTTATATAACTGCTATATCATGTAGGGAGGTCGGTTTATATGGGAGCTGTAGCAGGCAATAGGCTTACTCAGACCATATTCAACGCGTGTATGTTGAAGGTCATGGAAGAAGTTGTACAAAATGTCAGCCAAATCGGATGATAACTACGCCCTCTAGGGGCTCAAGAAGTCAAGATCCCAGATCGGTTTATATGACAGTTATATCAGGTTATGGACCGATTTGAACCATGCTTAGCACAGTTGTATTAAGTCATTACGAAACATGTCATGCCAAATTTCAGCGAAATCGGATAATAATTGCGTCTTCTAGAGGCTCAAGAAGTCAATATCCCGCGTCGATGTATATGGCAGCTATATAAGGTTATGGACCGATTTCAACCATACTTGGCTCAGTTGTTGGAAGTCATAACGAAACACGTCATGCCATATTTCAGCCAAATCGGATAGAAATAGCGCCCTCTAGAGGCTCAAATTTTAATACCCCTGATCGGTTTATATGAGAGCTATATCAGGTTATGGACCGATTTAAACCATACTTAGCACAGTTATGGGAAATCATAACGAAACACGTCATGCCAAAATTAAGCCAAATTTAATTTAAGCGGATAGGAACTGCGTTCTCTAGAGGCTCAAGAAGTCAATATCCAAGATCGGTTTATATGGCAGCTATATTAGGTTATGGACCGATTCAAACCATGCTTAACAGAGTTGTTGGAAGTCATAACGAAACATGTCATGCCAAATTTAATCGAAATCGGATAGGATTCGCGTCCTCTAGAGGCTCGAGAAGTCAAGACCCCAGATCGGTTTATATAACAGCTATATCAGCTTATTGACCAATTTTAACCATACTTGGCACAGTTGTTGGAAGTCATAACGAAACATGTCATGCCAAATTTAATCGAAATCGGATAGAATTCGCGCCCTCTAGAGGCTCAAAAAGTCAAGACCCCAGATCGGTTTATTAACAGCTATATCCAGTTATTAACCGATTTATGGGAAGTCATAACGAAACACGTCATGCCAAATTTAAGCCAAATCGGATAGGAACTGCGCCCTCTACAGGCTCAAGAAATCAATATCCCAGATTGGCCTATATGGCAGCTATATTAAAACATGGACCGATATGGCCCATTTACAATCCCAACCGACCTTCACTAATAAGATACATTAGTGCAAAATTTCAAGCGGCTAGCTTTACCCCTTCGAAAGTTAGCGTGCTTTTGACAGACAGACGGACGGACGGACAGACTGACGGACATGGCTAGACCGACTTGAGATGCCATGTCGATTAAAAATATATATACTCTATGGGGTCTTAGACGAATATTTCGAGGAGTGACAAACAAAATGACGAAATTAGTATACCCCCATCCTATGGTGGAGGATATACAAATTTCCATAAAGTACGAACAATAGTACCCATCGGAAAATATTGAAAATTTCTTTCGGTAATTTTTAAAAACCTTTGCCCATGATCACTATACTTAGGAACTGGGCCAACTTCTCCCATAACACTTAGTGGTGAGCTCCTTGATTAGGGCCTCCTATCTATAACCATGTCCGATCGGCGTTCCCCGGTGCGACGCCTCTTTGGGGAGAAGTTTAAACACGGCATAGTACCTCACAAATGTTGGCAGCTTTAGGAGGGGGATAACCATAGCTGAAAATGTTTGTTCATGTTCTCGCCAGGATTCGAACCTAGGTCATAGTCGGACATGCTAACCTCTGCATTACGGTGGCCTTTAAGCATCTTCAGACCATTGAATCTCAAAAAGTTAGATTGTCTTTTATTTCTCTTATCGCCCTTTTAACTTCTTTTCCATTTCGGCTTACCTTCCCTTTTAAAGTTTCTCCATTATATGGTAGCCCCCCAAAGTGTCTTTCGTTTTTCCTTTTTTTTTCTATATTGAAGTAAACCTTTTATATAAACTCACGCACACTTCCAACACAATGTAAATAATGCATTAATAATGATGTCTCTGTATATGTGTGTGTGTGTATGTGTTTGATTGTATTCGTATTTGTATTTGGTACGCTACAAATCCCCATTCGCATGAAAGCTATTTGTCCATGTACCGGGACTTGTCTACCGCTGCTACAGCTACAGCTCCTCATGTTGCATGTACATGTATGCTTTCCATCCTTCTGAGTGCAAAAACCAGTCAGACATAATACGCACGTTTCGCAGGATACATCGGTGCACGTAACAAATTTCTTGCAACAACATCACGTTGGCGTAATTCGTTTCAATATTATGGCTGCGTTTTTTTTTTTATTGGGGGGGCTTTCGCCATCAAATCCTTAGTCCTTACACCCTGTGCCAGCTATCGTTGCTGTACTTTGTTGTAAATTTTTTTTTATATTTCACTTACCACCCCTCGTTTGCCAGTGGGCGCTTGGTCTTCATTTTTTTTTGCAAAGTTTTGGATCACTTGTGCGTTGTGTTGTAATTTTTTTTTTTTTTTTGACACGAACTCCAACTCGTTTTAAATTGCATTGCAGCATAAAATTTGGATATACTTTTGTTTCAATGCTTAGTTTTATATACAGTGGAATGTTTTAAAGATCCCTACTGGCGGCAGTATTTTTGTACCTTTCACCACACCACTATAACATAGTGAATTAGTTTGTAACACCCAAAAGGGAGAGAGATAGACCCATTGATAAGTATACCGATCGACTCAGAATCACTTTCTGATTCGATTTAGCTATGCCCGTCCGTCTGTCTGCCTGTCTGTCCGTCTGTCTGCCTGTCTGTCCGTCCCGTCCGTCTGTCCATGTTAATTTGTGTACAAACTACAGATCGCAATTTTCATCCGATCTTCTTGAAATTTGGTATGGGCGTGTCTTTCGGCCTAGAGACGAAGCCAATTGAAATTGGAAAAAATCGGTTCAAATTTGGATATAGCTCCCATATATATGTTCGTCCGATTTGCAGTAATACAGCAATAATATGGTCATTTGTAAACCGATTTTCTCGAAATTTGGCAGGAACGATTTTCTTATGACTCCCGACATTGGAAATGAATTTCATAAAAATCGGTTCAGATTTGGATATAGCTCCCATATATATGTACGTCCGATTTGCAGTAATAATGCAATACCGATCGACTCAGAATCACTAATCTGATTCGATTTAGCTATGTCCATCTGTCTGTCCGTCTGTCCGTCCGTCTGTCTGTCTGCCTGTCTGTCCGTCCCGTCCGTCTGTCCATGTTAATTTGTGTACAAACTACAGGTCGCAATTTTCATCCGATCTTCTTGAAATTTGGTATGGGCGTGTCTTTCGGCCTAAAGACGAAGCCTATTGAAATTGGAAAAAATCGGTTCAGATTTGGATATAGCTCCCATATATATGTTAGTCCGATTTGCAGTAATACAGCAATAATATTGTCATTTGTAAACCGATTTTCTCGAAATTTAGCAGGAACGATTTTCTTATGACTCCCGACATTACAAATTAATTTCATAAAAATCGGTTCAGATTTAGATATAGCTCCCATGTATATGTTCGTCCGATTTGCAGTAATAATGCAATACCGATCGACTCAGAATCACTATCTGATTCGATTTAGCTATGTCCATCTGTCTGTCTGTCCGTCTGGCCATGTTAATTTGTGTACAAACTACAGGTCGCAATTTTCATCCGATCTTCTTGAAATTTGGTATGGGCGTGTCTTTCGGCCTAAAGACGAAGCCTATTGAAATTGGAAAAAATCGGTTCAGATTTGGATATAGCTCCCATATATATGTTCGTCCGATTTTCAGTAATACAGCAATAATATGGTCATTTGTAACCCGATTTTCTCGAAATTTGGCAGGAACGATTTTCTTATGACTCCCGACATTACAAATGAATTTCATAAAAATCGGTTCAGATTTGGATATAGCTCCCATATAAATGTTCGTCCGATTTGCAGTAATAATACAATAAAATGGTCATTTGTTACCCAATTCTCTCGTAATTTTGCAGGAAGGATTTTCTAATGACTCTCGACATTATTGGTTAATTTTATGGAAATCGGTTCAGTATTAGTAATAGCTCCCATATATATGTTCGTCAGATTTTGGGTAATTTGCAATAATGTTGTCATTTTTCAACAGTAGTTATTAAAGTTTGAACATATTTTTGCTCGCCGAAGTCCATCAAAAATGGTTCAGAATTGGATATAGCTTCCCAATTGTACTTATAGGGTAGGTGAAGGTTATTATACAGACGGTACCGCCCGACTTTTGCCCTTCCTTACTGTTTTTTTTTTGTTTTTAGTAAAGAAGGAAATTTTCCTTTTTTTTAAGAAACTCGTTGTCCTACCTTGGTATGCTGGGACTTGAAAGTTCTCTTTTGAAACCGACATCACAAGGGACTTTATTGTCAAGATATGATTGATGACTGCCTCCAAAACTTAGCCTCACCTTTTAGGACTGTTTCGACAGATTCACTACAGGTATTGCTTGGAGTGCCCCCGCTTGATTTACTTGTGAGTTAACTGGCTCTTCTGTACAGTGCACTATGGGCTCAAAACGTAAAACAGCGACAAAAAGTCAATTTTTTCAAAGTGAGATTTTTTTTAAATATTCAAATTGAATTTGCTTTGGAACACCCTGGAGAGTGAGAATCGCAATAATTTGGCAACCCTGATCATTAGCAAACAGCTGATAATGTTTACAAAATTTAAACAAACGGTAAGCAGCAAATAGATCTGAAATTTCAAGTATTTCATTGCCTATATATTCTTTTAAGAAGTGTGAATTTCAATAATTTTTTTATATGGATTGATAGTTGTGTTTGGGGTTTATACTTTGATCTTTTTTTCGTGAAAATTTTAATATTTTTTCCATTTGACACACGTATTTAGACCAGTGTTGCCGTTTTTTGTAGGTTTCTTCCAAAATTGGTAGGTTTCTATTCTCTAGGTTGGTAGGCCATCTTTGAGCTATAATCTGTAAAGTGATTTTAACAGATAGACGGACAGACATAGCGAAATCGTCTAGGAATATTACGACGTCTAGTATGTATACTTTGTAGGATTGAAAATGTATAATTAGTTGTTTTTCAAATAGAATGAAAAAATGGCCAACTTTTCAGTGGTGGGTTTAAAACCGTATATTTGACTTGTAGGACATTTGGTAGGTATTGGTCAGGTTTGGTAGGAATTTTTTTAAATTTTTGTAGGAAATAATTTTCTGAGTGTCAACACTGATTAAAACATCAAAAAGATCTCCTCGTACCAAATTTTGTAATAATCGGACCAAAATTGTGGCTACCACAGCAAAAAAGGGCAAAATGGGACAAAAGATATATATGGAAGCTATATCTAAATCTCTAGTCTAGAGCCATAATAGTAAATATCGGGTAAAAGATAAATTTTCGCAAATTTTGAATTTGTGCCCATAGTGCAGTGGGAGAAAGGGAATTCCATTAGTGTGCGAGGCTTGGCTCACTTCTTCTGAGCTTACAGATGGGGATCTTAGGCGGCTGGTCTGTAAAAAATTGCTGTTTGTGGGGTATTATGGGAAAGGGGTAGACCCCCAGAAAATTGTTCCCGAAAGTGGGTATCACTTCGTGCTCTTCCACCAAATACTTTTCATTGAAGCCCCACATTGACATGGTCGGTAAATATGCCCGATTTAGGAGTGTTTTGGGGATCAGGATGGTCCCTCAAACACAAAGCCCGGAAAATATATCAGCAACGTGCTCTATCATCATAAATCTATATAACATTTATTTGAACCCTATATTGCCATTGGCCTCTAAATTGGATATTAAATTCGTTTTCTAATCTCATTAAAACTCCTTATTGCAAAAGTCAGCAAATATGTCCGGTTTGGGGTATTGGCCCTAAAAACTATGAGTGTTTAGTTCCACTCTCTTTAATACTCAAATTTTCTTGGTGAGCAACTACGTCCTATTTGGAGGTTGTTTTGGTGGTGGGACGTCCCCCAGAGAGTTGGTCCCTAATGTTGATATCAGATACGTGGTCTACTCCCAAATACCATTAATTTGAGCCCCATATTTCCATAGTCAGCAAACATAACCGGCTTGGGGGATGGGCGGCCACTTAGTGAGTTGGCCTTGAAAATATATCTCGGATTCGTGTTATACTCTAAAAACCCTCTTATTTGAGCCTCATATTACCATAGTCAGCAAATACGTCCTATTTGGGTGGCGTTGTGGGGGTGGAGTGGGCCCATAGACACTTTTCCCGAATATTGATATCAGATTCGTGCTTTATTCCCAAAGACCTTTCATTTGAGCCCCATATTGCTATGGTCGTAAATTTGTCCCCTTTAGGGTATGTTTTTGGGGAGAGGCGGCCTCCCAAACACTTGGTCCCATATTTGGACATCAGATTCGAATTCTACACTCAAATACCTTTTATTTAAGCCCCATATTCCTATGGTCAGTAAGTAAGTCCTGTTTGGGGGGAGTTTTGGGGAAGGGGTGGACCCCCCCATGTGGAAATTAGATTTGTATTCTACTCGCAAATACCTTTCATTTGAGTCCCATATTGCCATGGTCGGTTAATATGTCCGATTTAGGAGTGTTTTGGGGTTTGGGGTGGTCCCTCTGACACTTGGTCCGACAATTGGATATCAGATACGTTTTTATACCCTCCACCATAAGATGGGGGGTATACTAATTTCGTCATTCTGTTTGTAACTATTCGAAATATTCGTCTGAGACCCAATAAAGTATATATATTCTTGATCGTCGCGACATTTTATGTCGATCTAGCCATGTCCGTCCGTCTGTCCGTCTGTCCGTCCGTCCGTCCGTCTGTCTGTCGAAAGCACGCTAACTTCGAAAGGAGTAAAGCTAGCCGCTTGAAATTTTGCACAAATACTTCTTATTAGTGTAGGTCGGTTCGTATTGTAAATGGGCCATATCGGTCCATGTTTTGATATAGCTGCCATATAAACCGATCTTGGGTCTTGACTTCTTGAGCCTCTAGAGTGCGCAATTCTTATCCGATTGAAATGAAATTTTGCACGACGTATTTTGTTATTATATCCAAAAACTGTGCCAAGTATGGTTCAAATCGGTTCATAACCTGATATAGCTGCCATATAAACCGATCTGGGGTCTTGACTTCTTGAGCCTCTAGCGTGCGCAATTCTTATCCAATTTGAATGAATTTTGGCACGTAGTATTTTGTTATGATATCCAACAAATCAAATCGGTTCATAACCTGATATAGCTGCCATATAAACCGATCTGGGATATTGACTTCTTGAGCTTCTAGAGGTCGCAATTATTATCCGATTTGCCTGAAATTTTGTACGACGGATTCTCTCATGACCATTAACATACGTGTTTATTATGGTCTGAATCGGTATATAGCCCGATACAGCTCCCATATAAATCGATCTCTCTATTTTACTTCTTGAGTCCACAAAGGGCGCAATTCTTATTCGAATTGGCTGACATTTTACACAGGTCTCCAACATATAATTTAAATGTGATCCAAACCGGACCATATCTTGATATCGCTCTAATAGCAGTGCAAATCTTTTCTTATATGCTGTTTTTGCCTAAGAAGAGATGCCGGGAAAAGAACTCGACAAATGCGATCCATGGTGGAGGTATATAAGATTCGGCCCGGCCGAACTTAGCACGCTTTTACTTGTTAATACTGAAATTGTCTTGGTGAGCAAATATGTCCTTTGAACCCCATATTGCTATGGTCGTAAATTTGTCCCCTTTAGGGGATGTTTTTGGGAAGAGGCGGCCTCCCAAACACTTGGTCCCATATTTGCATATCAGATTCGAATTCTACACTCAAAATACGTTATATTTAAGCCCCATATTCCCATGGTCAGTAAATAAGTCCTGTTTGGGGGGAGTTTTGGGGAAGGGGTGGACCCCCCATGTGGAAATTAGATTTGTATTCTACTCGCAAATACCTTTCATTTGAGTCCCATATTGCCATGGTCGGTAAATATGTCCGATTTAGGAGTGTTTTGGGGTTTGGGGTGGTCCCCCTGACACTTGGTCCGACAATTGGATATCAGATACGTGTTTTTATCCTAAATACCTTTCATTTGAGTCTCATATTGTAGTGATTGGTCTAAATATTTAGTTTGTAGGTTTTAAGGTGGGCCGGCCCCCCTAGGTACCCCATCCGAAATTTGAATACCAAATTTTTAATTTTAGATATAAAATGTAGTACCATATTTTCACAAGTTCATTATGCACCATCCATGAAAATTTCAAGAAAATCGGTTCAGCCGTTTCTGAGTCTATAAGGAACACACCAACAAACAAACAAACACAAATTGATTTTTATATATAAGGTTATTTTCGAATTTATTGTATATTATTTATACGTTACCAACCTAACGGTACGTGGCTCCTTTAATGCAGTGGAACTAGACCTGGGGGCTGGTGTCATGTACTGACAGAATGCCCCTACGATGCAAACATTAGATATTGTGGAATTTGGTGTGGAATTTCAGTAGGGCCCTCGAGGATGCGTCGCCTGATGCAAGGTTGGCCACCTTTTCCTGGGAAGTATTTATAGGAGATGAGACTTAGAGGAGGCATGAATGCACGCTAGGTATCCATGACGAGGTGTTTCTGTATTGGAGCGAAGAAGTAATGTTGAGCTAGGCATGACATGGCCTGGCACCTGCCTTGCAGAGGTTGATGCTGCGAGGGGGGTGTGGCTGCGTTTTTTTGTTGAGTCCCATGTTGAAGCTGATGTATGTGGCGTAGCCCGTGAGGCTTGCGGTGTTCTGTTTGTGTTTTGATATATTGTCCTGGTTTATGTTGGTTTTTTGCCCACTCCTGTAAGCTGGCTATATGTCGGTTTAGGGCGTTTCCTATTTTCCTGGGACCAGTCTGGAATTGTTTGAGGTTGAACTGGCAGTAGTCTTTTAGGGCTACGATGCCTGACAGGACCAAGGGTGCCAAGAGCCCCTGGAAATACGGTTTCAGACTGATAATGAAGAAGTCCAAGTGAGGAGTAATCTGGTGCCTGTGGTTTGTACCCAAACCGTGGTTGGAGCGCAAGTTCGGCGTGGAGTTCCGTTCCATATATTGGAAGAAGCTTAAGGTAGTGCTCTCCTTCTAAAAGGTGAACAAGTCCAAATATGTGGGCTCATGTGCAGATTACTACATGTGGGGGGCTTTGGTAGTCGCATTGCATTCACCATTGGGCCTTGGGTTTCACAAATTTGGGCCATGATTGCAGGCATCTGCGTTAAACACGAAATTCGATTCTCATGCAGATGTCACGAGTGACTAATTTCCAGAGTGAACAAGGGACTAAAGGGTCATCTTTTAAGAGCTATAGAAAAGTTTTTCAAAAAAAAAAAAAAAAAAAAAACATAAAATTAAGAATAATGCTTGAAATCTTTATTTATTGGGTTGCCCAAAAAGTAATTGCGGATTTTTTAAAAGAAAGTAAATGTCAATGCCGACTATATGAAAAATCCGCAATTACTTTTTGGCAACCCAATAAAATTATCGGACAGTACACATAAATTAATGTTTGAAGATTATTTCATAGAAATGTTGACCGTGACTGCGCCTCCAATGGTCCATCCGCTTAGTTCAGTTTTGGCATACTCTTTCAAACATTTCCTCCCGTATCTCACGAATAAATGCTTCAATGTTGCCTTTCAATGCCTCAATTGAAGTGGGCTTGTCTGTATAGACATGAGCTTTAGCATAACCCCACAAAAAATAGTCTAAAGGCGTTAAACCGCACTATCTAGGCGACCAATTGACCGGTCCCGAATGTAAAATAAAATGTTCACCGATCTCGCCTCTCAATTAATCCATTGTTACGCGTGCTGTGTGGCATGTGGCACCGTCTTATTGAAACCACATGTCATGCAAGTCAAGCTTTTGCATTTTGGGCAAAAAAAGGTGGATATCATCTGCCGCTCACCATTCACAGTTACGTTACGATTCGCATCATCTTTGAGGTAGTACGGTCCAATGATGTCACCAGCCCATAAACCGCACCAAACTGTGACTTTTTCTGGATTCATTGGTAGCTCTTGCAATGCTTCTGGCTGATCTTCACTCCAAAAACGACAATTGCGCTTATTTACGTACCCATTGTGCCAAAAATGAGCTTCGTCGTAAAATATAAGAAGCGCTTGATGAACTTTCTTAGCAGAGCACTTATTTTGATGATAAATTACAATAATTTGCAAGTGTTGTTCGTTTGTAAGACGATTCATGATTAAATTAAAGACCAAACTGGAGATGTTTGAAAGTGAAAAAAAATGCGAAACGTGCGTGAGCGGTTTAAACCAGTGTTGCCAAAAAGATAATAGCTACAAAATCATCCCGTGAGGGCTGCCGTGTCCTGTTGTGTTGTTTATATCGTCCTGGTTTGTGCATACTCCTGTATGCTAACTATAGGTGCGTTTAGTGTGATTCCTTTTTTCCAAGGTGACCATTTCGCAACTGTTTTAGATTAAACTGATAGTAGTTTTTATTACGAAGTCCGACCGAAGACTTATCTGGTCCGGAACTGTTTGAGGTTCAACTATTGTATTAGTACTCATTTATGTTGTGTTGTTTATATCGTCCTGGTTTGTACATACTCCTGTATGCAGACTATAGGTGCGTTTAGAGTGAATTCTTTTTTTCCAAGGTGACCATTTCGTAACCGTTTTACATTAAACTGGTAGTAGTCTTTATGGCCACGAAGTACGACCGAAGATTTTAATCTGGTCCGGAACGGTTTGAGGTTCAACTATTGGGTTGCCCAAAAAGTAATTGCGGATTTTTCGTATAGTCGGCATTGACAAATTTTTTCACAGCTTGTGACTCTGTAATTGCATTCTTTCTTCTGTCGGTTATCAGCTGTTACTTTTAGCTTGCTTTAGAAAAAAGTGTAAAAAAAGTATATTTGATTAAAGTTCATTCTAAGTTTTATTAAAAATGCATTTACTTTCTTTTAAATATCCGCAATTACTTTTTGGGCAATAGAACTAGTCTTTTATGGATATGCGTGAAGATAAATTCCGAATTTACCTAACAGAGACACAAACCGCTATGTTAACAGAGTGCGAGAGAGAGTAACAGAAGTATTAACAGAGAACCAAAAAACAAGAGAAATTAATTAAATTTCTTAGTTTTTAGCAATTTTTGCAAATATTTGTAAAAAGAAAAATAAAACCATACCAAGATTTGGAGTAAAATATCAATGCTTTGAATCAAAAACACCAAATGAAATATATATTACCGTAGTACTGAGAAAAATGACAAATTTTTAAAAAAAAATATTCTGGGCAGGATTATGACCATTGGTCCTGGAGGACATCTAATAATTCTACAAGGTACTACCATACATTGTTGGGAAGGTCATGATGTGTGCTTTCCAAAGCATGTCTTTATTCGAAAATCGAGCAGTGGGTTTTTTCAAATTCCTGTCTTTTTTAAAAAAATTATCGAAATAATTCTGGAAAGGATTATGGCCAACGCTCCTGGAGGACATCTAAGAATTCTACAAGGTACTCCCATACATCGTTGGAAAGGTCACGATGTGTGCTTTCCAAAACATGTCTCCATTTGAAAATCGAGCAGATGGTTTTTTCAAATTCCTGCCTTTTTTAAAAAAAATTATCGAAAAAATTCTGGAAAGGATTATGGCCAACGCTTTTTTTTTGCTAAAAAGTAAGAAATTTAATTAATTTCCCTTGTTTTTTGGTTCTGTTAAGTATTAACAGAGCCCTGCTAACCCCTCAGTGGATCTCTGTTAATACTTCTGCTACTCTCTCTCGCACTCTGTTAACATAGCGGTTTGTGTCTCTGCTAGTTAAATTCGGAATGTATCTTCACGCACATCTTTTATGGCTACGAAGTCCCACCGGAGACTTCAATCTGATACTACGGGTGTCAGAGCCCATGGAACTTCGGTTCCAGCCTGATAATATTGAGGCTAACCTGGTGGATGCGGTTTGTACCCAAATCGCGGGTAGTGCACAAGCTCGACATGGAGTTGCGTTTTCAACCGAGTGCGGTGACCCATAGATCGAAAGAAGTTTTAGGTAGTGCTCCGCTTCTAACCAAGGGGGTGAAATACCAAATACATGGAATCGAATTGGTACTCATGTGAAGGTTACTGCAAGTGGAGTCGTTGGTAGACACATTCCAGCCTGAAAATAATGAGGCTCCAGTGAGGAGTAATCTGGTGGCTGTGGTTTGTACCTAAATCGCAGGTAGTGCACAAGCTCGGCGCGAAGTTGCGTTTTCAACCGGGTGCCTTGACCCTTAGATCGGAAGATGTTTTAGATAGTGCTCCGCTTCTAACCAAGGAGGTTAGAATTGGTACTCATGTGTAGGTTACTGCAAGTGGTGGCGTTGCTAGACGCATTGCATTTACCCTTGGACCCCTCTGGGTTGGGCCATGATAGCAGGCATCTGCGTAAAACACGAAATTCGTGTCTCATGCGGATGTCAAAGCGACTAATTCCCAGATTTAGTTGTGTGCGGGAAACTGAGAAAAAAGTAAATAAGTAGTGAAATTAGAAGTTCTTGTTGTGATCAATGTAAGACTTGTGGGAGAAGGAGACATAGTTTCTTGAGAGGATTAGGAGAGTCACGGTAAAGGTGAAGCGGACGAAAGGGCAAAACGGCAGTACTGACTCGTCGGTGCTTAAGACTGTCAAGTAGTAGTGTTAGGCAGCAGGTGGAGTTGGAGGAGTTGGTGTCCGATAGCAATGCTGAAGAAGATTGCTAGAGGCTGAAGTATGGGTTGCTAGAGGCTGAAGTATGGGTTGCCCTGCCTTATCTAACCTAACCTTGATAACCGTATTGATATAACAATGACAACTAACAAAGTTACGAACATCGACTTGACTTCTTGACTATTTTCCGACTTTGCATGTAGAACTCCTTTTTAAGACGAACAAAATGAACCAGAAATCTCCCAGTAAAGCGTTTGCCAGTCGCGTTTCCTTTAACCTAACTTTACCTAACCTAACCTAGCTTTTGTATCTTTAATGATCACTGTTCCTTACGTCCTGTTATGACAAACCTATTTTTATACCCACCACCAAAGGATGGGGTTATACTAATCTAGTCATTGTATTTGTATTTTATAGGGCTATAAACCGATGTCTCGATTTGACTTCTTGAGCCCATGGAAGCTAAAATTTTTGTCCGATTTGGCTGAAATTTTGCACATAGTGTTCTGTTATGACTTCCAACAACTGCGTTAACTACTGTCCAAATCGGTCAAGTATCTGATATAGCTCCCATATAAGCCGTTCTCCCCATTTGACATATTAAGCACTAACAAGCTGAAATTTTGCATATAGTGTTCTGTTATGGCTCTCAACAACTGCGCCAAGTACGGTCCAATTCGGTCTATAACTAGATATAGATCCCATATTTTAGCAGAATTCATGATGGTGGGTTCCCAGATTCGGCCCGGCCGAACTTGGCACTCTTTTACTTGTTTGACTTGGCTTCTTGACTATTTTTCGACGTTCCATGTTGAGCTCCTTGAAAACTTGGTTTTCATACGTTTCATTTTTTCTAACGTAATTGAAAAAAAAAAACTACTTGTTACCCAATTTGATTGATTGACTTCAGTTCAACCTCCCCCAAAAAAAGAATCTTACTTTGGCCAATTATATAGCTTAAAACCATAGTCGAAGTAAACGCCACCTGTGCAGCCTTACCATTAGGTTGTTGTTTTTGTTTTGTTTTCTATACATTAATAATTTATTTTCTGTCTGCCACCGCCAACAAGTTTTTACCAATTCACCTCAATGTCCTCCCCTGTGTATGAGAGCTACACAAAGTTTTTAAAGAGTCCTCTGGCAAGGGCGTAGTTGTTGGTCTCATATGATGGTGGCTCATATGTGAATTACAAAAGTAACAAATGGGGGTGGTGTAGAGTGGGAGTGCTTATATTTCCTTTCGAATGTTGGCAGGATGATGACTATGGTAGCTGCTGCTGCTGGTGCTACTGTTAGTGTGGTTAAAATCAAATTAATTCTTCAGAATGACGAATTACTTGCAGTAATAGGATTTTAAATAATTTAAATTGAAGTAATAGGCTTTGATACACAATGGGATCGGATCTAAGCCAATAGAATAGCATTACAAATTGACCATATGGGGTCATGCAAAAGGCCAGGACGTAACATTACATTACGAAATTGCAAAAGCATGGAAAGAAAGGAAAATATAAAATGCAGAATAATCTTGTAAAGAGAGCTTTTGATTGAATAGAAGGGCCCAAAATGAAGGCAAAAAACTACAGGTTTTATAAAATAAAAGCCTTAAAGTAGGCTTTTCATAAACATTACTAATGACAAAATCCTGAAAGTATGCTTTTAAACACAGTAAAGAAGTTTTTTACCTAAAATCGAATCCTCACATTTCTTGAATTGTTTTCTCTTCAATTTCTTGTTTTACCAAAAATTCCATGTGCATTTCATGTCATTTCTAACCAGAACTCTTAAAATGTTTTTTTTTTATTTTCTGGCGCCCAATAGTAGGCAATAAATATGAAAATCTGCCAAAATCTAATTTGTCCCCCTAGCTGTTGTCATTAAGCAAATAGTTGATTTCTTTTATGATAACATCTCTCAATTTGTTGAAATTATTGTTTTGCTCTCTTTCATATCTTTTGTCTTCAATGGTTTTGGTATAATGAGTTTTTAAGGTCTCCACCATTTTGGATGACTCATTCAACCAACCAGTGCGATATGAATATGAATTGTAATATGTAGAGTACTCCAAAGTCTATGCTATGGATATGCGTTAAATTTAATTAGAAAAGAGGAATCAGCAACTTTTGAGAAGGAAATTTTAGAAAAACCATGACACATAAATATTTAGAGGGTCAAAAGGGGAAATAAAATCCTTTTTTTTAAATTGAAAAATGACAAAGCATATTTTTGGGAGAATTCGAAAAGTATGCAATGGCGATTTATGTGAAAGAAAGAAAATTTTAGACAAATAGGAAAAAAATTGCAGCTTGTAAGGGTTTAAGAAGAGAAATCGGGAGATCGGTTTGTATGGAAGCTATATCAGGTTATAGACTGTACTGGGCACAGATGTTGGAAGTCACAACAGAACACCACCACACCAAATCAAACAAAAATTTGGGCTTCCAGGGGCTCAAGAAGTCAAATCGGGCGATGGGTTTAAATGAGAGCTATACCAGGTTATAAACCGATTTAAACCGTACTTGACACAAATGTTGGAGGTCATAGAAGAACACCAAGTGAAAAATTACAGCGAAGTCGGACAAAAATTGGGGCTCGAGAATTCAAATCGGGAGATAGGTTTGTGTGGGAGCTATATCAGGTTATAAACCGAATTAGACCGTACTTAATACAGTTGTTGGAAGTCACAACAGAACACTACATGCAAAATTTCAACCAAATCAGACAAAAACTGGGGTTTCCAGGGGCTCAAGAAGTTAAATCGGGAGATCAATTTATATGGGAGCTATATCAGGTTATAGACCGATTTGGATCGTACCTCACACAGTTGTTGGAAGTTATACTAGAACACTACATGCAAAATCTCATCCAAATCAGATAAAAACTGATGCTTCCAGGGGCTGAAGAAGTCAAATCGGGCGATGAGTTTAAATGGGAGCTATACCAGGTTATAGACCGATTTAAACCGTACTTGACATAGATGTTGGAGGTCGTACAAGAACACCAAGTGCAAAATTTCAGCCAAGTCGAACAAAAATTACGGCTTCCAGTGGCTCAATTTATATGGGCGCTATATCAGGTTATAGACCGATTTGGACCGTACCTAACGCAGTTGTTGGAAGTCATATCGGAACACTACATGCAAAATTTCAGCCAGATCGGACAAAAATTACGACTTCCAGGGTCTCAAGAAGTCAAATCGGGAGATCGGTTTATATGGGAGCTATATCTAAATCTGAACCGATATGGCCTATTTGCAATCCCCAACGATATACATCGTAATTAAATATCTGTGCAAAATTTCAAGCGACTAGCTTTATGCGTTCGACCTCTATCGTGATTTCGACAGTCGGACGGACATGGCCAGATCGATTCAGAACGACGAGGGGTCTTAGACGAATATTTCGAGGTGTTACAAACGGAATGACTAAATTAACAGTTTTTAAAATCAGTCAAATGACCAGTGTTTTGAACCGATGAAATGACCGGTTCAAAATTATTGGTCCCTAAGTATGACACTGGTCACTGAATACTGGTGAATAACCTGTTTGGTACCGGTTCAAACAGGTGAAGGATGGGTGTATATTCATTTTGTCATTCCATTAACAACATACAGAAATATCCATTTCCGACCCTATAAGTACATATATTCGTGACCTTGACCCTATTAAGTATTGTATATACATTCTTGACGATCTAAGGTAATCTAGCCATTTCCGTTCTTCCGTCTGTTTGTATGTTGAAATCATGCTACAGTTTTTAAAATGGAGATATTGAGCTGAAACTTTGCACAGATTTTAAGGTTTTTCTTTCCATGTTAGTTCGAAGATCATTTAAATTTACAATTTTTTCTTAGTTTCTCTTTCGAGACGATCTCAATGATCGGAGATTTTCTTTGCAAATGGAAACAGAAACCAAAGATAGCAACACACACCTACCACTATGGGACGTGTTTCGTCTTTGGTTAGAAGACTTTCCAATCATATTAGGTGTGATGGCCACAAGGGCCGTGCGTCGATATGTTGTATTTGAATCGCATTAATTGCGAAAACTCCTCTATGATGCAATTATCACATTAACCACGCTCGACAACCTTGTCTATTAGCTATACTTTTTCCCAATGCATGTGTTTTTGTGTAATGGCAGATTTTTTTTCTGCGACAATTACACTACTTCCGTGGTACACATAGTTCTGTGCATTTGTGGGAAGTTGTACAGTTTGCACAGATTCCTTTTTTGTTTATAGGCTAAGTTAAGTTCGAAGATGGGCTCGGATCGGACTATATCTTGAAAAATTCCCATATAGACCGATCTCACGATTTAAGGTCTTAGGCCCATAAAAGCCACATTTATTATCCGATTTTGTTGAATTTGAAGACAGTGAATTGTGTCAGGCAACTCGACATCCTTCTTCAGTTTGGCCCAGTTCGGAACAGATTTGGATATAACAGCCATATAGAACGATCTCTCGATTTAAAGTCTTGGGCCCATAAAAGGCGCATTTATTGTCGGATTTTGCCAAAATTTGGCACATTGAGCTATGCTAGGCCACCGTAGTGCAGAGGTTAGCATGTCCGCCTATGACGCTGAATTCCTAAGTTCGAAACCTGGCGAGACCATCAGAAAAATTTTCAGCGGTGGTTTTCCTAATGCTGGCAACATTTGTGAGGTACTATGCCATGTAAAACTTCTCTCCAAAGAGGTGCCGTACTGCGGCACGCCGTTCGTACTCGGCTATAAAAAGGAAAGCACTCAATGATGTGTGGTGCCGTACTGCGGCACGCCGTTCGTACTCGGCTATAAAAAGGAAAGCACTCAATGATGTGTGAGAAGTTTGCCCCTGTTCCTTAGTGGAATATTCATGGGCAAAATTTCCATTTGATCTGTGCTATGCCCTTCGACATCTTCTTTCAATTTGACCCAGATCATATATGTAGACTGATCTCTCGATTTAAGGTCTTGGGTCCATAAAAGACTCATTTATTGTCCGATATTGTCCACGTCAGACCACACTTGGATATAGTTGCCATATGGACCTATCTGCCGACTTAGGGCTTTAACTGCATAAAAAGCGCATTTATTACCCGAATTGACTGCAATTTTGAACAGATAGTTGCAATAGGGCACCCGACAGCAGATCGCATTATAAATAGCTGCCATATAGACCGATCCGCCGATTTAGGGTCCTAAGCACATTAAATCCACATTTACGACCCGATTTGACTGAAACTCATAACATTGAGTTGCGCTAGGTCAACCGGTCCACAGACTTTATTTGGATACAGCTGTCGTGTTGGTCCAATCTGCCGATTTAGAGTCTTACGCTTTTAAAAGCCTCATTTATTTAACTGTGAATATGAATCTACAACTTGTATAAGGCTTCTCGGTACCAGAACCAAACATGTGCAGAACAACCCAATATGGATAGTTATAATAAAATAAAATAACAAATATCCATGGGTGTGAGTATGGGTGCTGGGTGTCCAAAGTTCGGCAATGTAATACATTTTAACTTGTTTTTATATTTTCTTTTGCATTTTTATCCGTTTTTATTATTTTTTTTTTTTAATTTTTGCGTTAATTTTATATATTTATATATATTTTATTTGTTTTTAAATCATTTATTTATTTTTTTTTTTATTTTATTTTCTATTATTTTTTTATTATTTTTTTTATTATTTTTTTATTTTATTTTTTATTATTTTTTTTATTTTATTTTTTATTTTTTTTTTATTATTTTTTTTTTATTTATTATTTAATTTTATTTTTTTATTATATTTTTTATTTTATTTTTTATTTTATTTTATTTTATTTTTTTAATTTTTTTTATTTTATTTTGTTTATTTATTTTATTTATTATTTTATTTTATTCTTTTGTTTATTTTATTTTATTCTTTTTTTTATTTTATTTTATTATTTTTTTATTTTATTTTATTCTTTTTTTATTTTATTTTATTCTTTTTTTTATTTTATTTTATTTTTTTATACTTTTTATTTTATTTTTTTTATTTTATTTTTTTTTTATTTTTTTTTTATTTTATTTTTTTTATTTTTTTTTATTTTTTTATTTTATTTTTTTTTATTTTTTTTTATTTTATTTTTTTTAATTTATTTTCTTTAATTTATTTTATTTTTTTATTTTGTTTTTTTTTCTTTTGTTTTATTTTTTTATTTTGTTGTTTTTTTATTTTATTTTTTTTATATATTTTTTTATTTTCTTTTTATTTTTTTATGTTATTTATTTATTCTTTTTATTTCGTTTATTTATTTTTTTATTATTTATTTTAGAATTCTTTAAAAATTTTTTCTTTAGTTTTTAATAACTTTTTTATAATTTGTGTGTGTTTATTTTATCTTAAAAAAACTGATTTTTTTTTGCTATCAAATACTTGTGCTTAGGAAATTTTATTTTTTTTATTTTTTTATATTTTTTTATATTTTTTTATATTTTTTTATATTTTTTTATATTTTTTATATTTTTTTATATTTTTTTAAATTTTTTTAAATTTTTTTATATTTTTTTATTTGTTTTTATTTTATTTTATTTTTATGTTTTTTATTTTTTATTTAATTTAATTTCTTTATTTTATTTTTTAATTAAATTTTTTTTTAACTTTTTTAATTTTTTTTTTTAATAATTTTTTTTTTTAATAATTTTTTTTTAATAATTTTTTTTAATAATTTTTTTTTAACATTTTTTTTTTTAATAATTTTTTTTTATACTTTTTTTATTTATTTTTATTTAATTTTTTTTTTAATATCTTTTTTTAATATTTTTTTATATATTTTATTTTTTTTTAATTTTTTTTTTATTTTTAAATTTTTTTTGCTTTATTTTTTTATAATTTTTTCAAATTTAGGTGTGTTCATAATTTTTTTTTTATAACTTTTTAAAAGAAAACAAAATTTGTTTCTGTCTTATTACTGTGTTTAGGACATATTGTGAAAACGTTGTTCAAAATTGAGATTTTTGTTTTTTAAGTAATTGTTTAATATTTTTTGTTTGTTTTTCTTGTCAAAAATAAAACTTAATCGCCATGTAATGCCACGTCGCTATAGAATTACGTATCCAATCTCATAGTATACAGAAACTCAGACACAGGAACTAAGAGTCACTGATGACGTGTCCCAACTCACCGTCGACAATCACTTAGTCATCTTTATAACCGCGCGAGTCAATCACGTCTCCTAACCTAGCCTAGAAAATTGGTAGGTGTCCCTTAGAAACTGTAGCCACTGAACCATTGTTCCCTCGTCCTCAGTCCTAGTGCCTTTGTCATGTTGCGAGTAAGTTACGTCTCCGAACCTCAGAACGATCCACAGAATCTCTGTCTAAGCGTCCTATCCGTTCGTTTACATTCATTTCTTTTAAAACTCTCGTAATGCCTTCGTAACGTTGTGAGTTAATCATGCCTCCAAACCCTTTATAACCAGGGTACTACTTGGTAACCCTCAGACGCAGGAGCCATGGAGTCTTTGCCTCCGTCCCTCTCTAACATTTTCTATGGAAGTAAAATTTTGACAAAATTTTCTATAAAGATAACGTTTTACTTAGTATTCCTCTGGACCACACCATGTGGAGGAGATACCTTTCTCTTTTAGCTTACTTTAATTTGGTTTTTTGTTTTGCAACCTTATCTAAAATGCCAACACTGACAAATTAAATGTCTATTCATAGTCACTTAACTTTCTGAGTGAACGATAATTGGTAAATGTTTAAGGGCTTTGATGTTTTTTTTTTATGTGGAAAATTTAAACCAATTCTTTTCAAGTTCTTCTTTATTCATTCTCTGCTCTATGCATTTATTGATCGATTTTCCCGTCGCATTGGTAGGAGTAGCAAAATATGGTGTATGCTGTCATGGCTGTTTTCTCCAGATGTTGTGAAAGTTTGCCAAAGTGTATTCCTCACCGTTGGTTGATGCTGAGGAAGCCGCCTATTCGTGATAGCATTCACACCAATTCAGAATCAGGCAAACCAACCTTCGAACCATTCTTTTGAAACTCAAACTCGAAAGTGTTGTTTAAAAGATTTTGTCATATTGGAAGGAATGAACATTTTTTTGTTTTGTCTTCTTTGCAAAGATATATTGCCCTCGGAGAGAGAGAGAGAGAGAAAGAGTTTGCAAAATCTTCGAAAAAGTACCGGGAATGAAAAATTAAGTTCCCATAGTTTTACTTTTATTGAGGCAATGAAGGAAAAAAATGGAAATTACTTGGAAACTAAATTTGATTGATTGTATGTCTGAAGCAGATATTCTATTGTCACTCCTTGAAGTATGCAATGAAAGTTTTATCTCTAAATGGATTATAAATTGTAGTTGAAAGTTCTATTGTGTACAATAAAATTTTAATTTTCTGTATTTTTTTTTTATTTCAGGTAAAACCAAAGACCTTATAATTGGAGTGAGTAAAAGCAGTAAAAAAATTATTTCACACAACTTTAAAGCATTAAAAAAATCACTTTCAAGAATATTTTATTTATGCAGAAACATTTGTAAGCATTTGATTTTTGTAAATAATTTCTTAAAGTTTCAATTTCATTGATTTTTTTTCTTATTGAGCACAGTTTCAAAACAAAAGCGTGCTCTACACCGTACTCAATAGTCTTTGGGCATGTAGGGCAACTGAATTAATTTGACAAAGGTGTTGATGAAGGTAGATGGCACATCAGAAATCATGATTCACCAAGCCAGTCAAAGTGTTTTAAATAATAATAACACACACTTGTTCACCCCTTATCTATTCTTTGAAAAGACAGTATTCAACATGATCTCAAGCTAGAAAATGTTCGAAAAATTACCAAACGATTTTAAAGATCAAAATCAAAGAGCGCAAACAGATACAGATATACTTCACGAAGCTCTACGTGCAACAGCAAAGTGGGCTGCCGAAAGTGGTCTGGGTATATATTGTAGTTGTCAGATCTATTATGCTATATGGTGTTGTGGTCTGGTGGATGGCGCTTCAAAAATCCACCTACTGCTCAATACTTAACCGGATCCAAAAGATGGCTTGTTTGTGCATCACAGCCGCACTGAGGACAACATCATACGGCAGTTGTCAGACCTATAATGCTATATGGTGTTGTGGTCTGATGGACGACGCTTCGAAAGTCGACCTACTGTTCAATACCTAACCGGATCCAAAGGATGGCTTATTTGTGCATCACAGCCGCACTGAGGACGACACCATACGGCATACTATATGGTGTTGTGGTCTGGTGCACGGCGCTTCAATAATCCACATACTGTTCAATTCTAACCGGATCCAAAGAATGGCTTGTTTGTGCATCACAGCCGCACTGAGGACGACACCGAATTTAATGGTACATCTTATGCCTCTAGACATTGTGGCTACCCAAATTTCGAGGTGTGAGGTGCCGTGAGGTTAAGGGAGCTTTCTCATTGGTCATGTGGCGGCTACAGACACTGAGCCGCCTTGAGCAGCTTTTTGAAAAATTAAAAAAATTACTGTACCACTATTCCTGATAGAACCGATTGGAACTACGATATCCCTGATAATAGTAGTTACATAGACATCTATACGGATGGTTCCAAACTAAACGACCAGGTGGGCTTTGTGGTGTACTCTAAAGATCTAGATCATATCGAAAAGGTTACCCGACCACTGCAGTGTGTATCAAACAGAGATACTTGCAATTAAGGAAGTATTACACCACTTCTAAGATAAGGCTAAGATATAATGCCATTAAGACGATTGGCATAAATATCTACTCAGACAGCCAGTCAGTCATTAAATCCCTGGAGAACGTATTTCTGAACACAAAAACCCGCCCTCGACTGTCACAGATCTCTCAACGAAATGGCTGAACAGTTCAAAATTCATCTGTGCTGGGTGCCGGGCCACAGAGATATCCCAGGGAATTCTAAAGCAGACGAGCTTGCGAGACTAGGAACTACCTTACACACTCCAGGGACACTCATTTCTTTGAGAACCTGTCTGATTTAGCGGATATGAACAGTTATTGGGCTTTTTAAAGCGATCCGGATGGTTCAACGTTAGGTACTAGAAGGCATCTTCTTCTGTTCCTGTGGTATCACAATGGACGAAAACGTCTAAGTGAGTCTGATGGCATACTGCCACTTAACCCTAACCTAAACTTACTTATTTATTTTTATTTATTATTATTTTTATTTATTATTATTTTTATTTATTATTATTTTTATTTATTATTATTTTTATTTATTATTATTTTTATTTATTATTATTTTTATTTATTATTATTTTTATTTATTATTATTTTTATTTATTATTATTTTTATTTATTATTATTTTTATTTATTATTATTTTTATTTATTATTATTTTTATTTATTATTATTTTTATTTATTTTTAATTTTTTTTATTATTATTTTTGTTTATTATTATTTTTTTTTGTTTATTATTATTTTTTTTTTGTTATTTTTTTTATTTATTATTATTTTTTATAATTTTTTTATTATTATAATTTTTTTTATTTATTATTTTTTTTTTATTTACTATTATTTTTTTATTTATTACTATTTTTTTTATTTATTATTATTTTTTTTTTATTTATTATTATTTTCTTATTTCTTATTATTTTTTATTTCTTATTATATTTTTATTTCTTATTTTTTTTTTATTTATTATTATTTTTTTATTTATTATTATTTTTTTTATTTATTATTATTTTTTTATTTATTATTTTTTTATTGTTCTTTTTATTTTTTTTTTATATAGGATGGGGGTATACTAATTTCGTCCTTCTGTTTGTAACACCTCGAAGTATGCGTTTTAGACCCCATAAAGTATATATATTCTTGATCATCATGTCATTTTAAGTCCGTCTGTCTGTCGAAAACACGTTAACCTTCGAAGGAGTAAAGCTAGCCGCTTGAAATTTTGCACAAATACTTTTTATTAGTGTAGGTCGGTTGGTATTGTAAATGGGCCAAATCGGTCCATGTTTTGATATAGCTGCCATATAAACCGATCTTGGGTCTTGACTTCTTGAGCCTCTAGAGGGCGCAATTCTCGTCCGATTTTATTGGAATTTTGCACCTAGTGTTTTGGTATCACTTCCAACAACTACGTTAAGTATGCTTTACATCGGTTCATGTTTTGATACAGCTGGCATATAAACCGATCTTGGGACTTGATCTTTTGAGCCTCTAGAGGGCGCAATTCTCTTCCCATTTAACTTAAATTTTGCACATAGTGTTTTGGCAGCACTTACAACAACTACGATAGGTATGGTTTAAATCGGTTCATGTTTTGATACAGCTGGCATATAAACCGATCTTGGGACTTGATCTTTTGAGCCTCTAGAAGGCGCAATTCCCGTCCGATTTAACTGAAATTTTGCACGTAGTGTTTTGGTGTCACTTTCAACAACTGTGCTAAGTATGATTCAAATCGGTTCATAATCTGGTATAGCTGTCATATAAACCGATCTTGGATCTTGACTTCTTGAGCCAATAGAGCGTGCAATTCTCATCCGATTTGGCTGAAATTTTGCATGAGGTGTTTTGTTATGGTTTCCAATAACTGTGCTAAGTATGGCGTAAATCGGTACAGAACCTGCTATAGCTGCCATATAAACCGATCTTGGGTCTTGACTTCTTGAACCTCTAGAGGACACAATTCTCATCCGGCTTCTCTCATGACCTTCAACATACGTGTCTAATATAGTCTGAATCGACCAATAGCTTGATACAGCTCTCATATAAACCTATCTCCCAATTTTGCTTCTTGAGCCCCTACAAGGCGCAATTCTGAATGAACTGAAATATTACACAATGACTTCTACAATGTTCTGCATTCATTTATAGTCCGAATCGAACTATAACTTGAGATAGGTCCAATAGCAAAACAGTTCTTATACAATATTCTATGTTTGTTTAAAAAGAGATACCGCGCAAAGAACTCGACAAATGCGATCAATGGTGGAGGGTATATAAGATTCGGCCCGGACGAACCTAGCACGCTCTTATTTGTTTAATATTTTTTTTATTGTTTTTATTTTTTACTTTTTTTTAATTTTTGCTTTCTTTTTATTTTTTACTTTTTTTTAATTTTTGCTTTCTTTTTATTTTTTACTTTTTTTTATTTTTTACTGTTTTTTATTTTTTACTTTTTTTTATTTTTTACTTTTTTTTATTTTTAACTATTTTTTATGTTTACTTTTTTTTATTTTTTACTTTTTTTTACTTTTTACTTTTTTTTTATTTTTTACTTATTTTTATTTTTTTTTTTTTACTTTTTTTAATTTTTTTTTAATTTTTTTTTAAATTTTTTTTTAATTTATTTTTATTTTTATTTAAAAAAAAAATTATTTTTGTATTTTTTTATATTTTTTATATTTTTTATATTTTTTTTATATTTTTTTATATTTTTTATATTTTTTTATATTTTTTTATATTTTTTTATATTTTTTTATATTTTTTTATATTTTTTTATATTTTTTTATATTTTTTTTTATTTTTTTTTTTTTTTTTATTTTTTTTTTATTTTTTTTTTTTTATTTTTTTTTTATTTTTTTTTTATTTTTTTTTATTTTTTTTATTTTTTTTATTTTTTTTATTTTTTTTTTTATTTTTTTTTATTTTTTTTATTTTTTTTATTTTTTTTATTTTTTTTATTTTTTTTTTATTTTTTTTATTTTTTTTTATTTTTTTTATTATTTTTTTTGTTATTTTTTTGATTTTTTTTAAACTTATTTTTATTTTTTTATATTTTTTTATTTTTTTTTTTATTTTTCTTTATTTTTTTATTTTTCTTTATATTTTTAATTAATTTTTAATTTTTTTTTTATTTTTTTTTTTTTATTTTGTAATTTTTAATTTATTTTTTTTAGTTTTATTTTTTTTTACTTTTTTGTAATTTTTTTTTTAAGTTTTAATTTTTTTTGTTTTTATTTTTTATACATTTTTTTATATGTTCTTATATTTTTTTTCATTTTTTTATATGTTTTTTTTTTGTTAATATTTTATACTGTTTATTTTTTTATTAATTTTTTATATAATTTCATTGGTTTTTATTTTTGTGTTATATTTTTTTATTTTATTCATATTTTTTAATGTTGTTTTTAATTTTTGTTTGTTTTCTTAAGTTTTTAAGTTTTTTTTTATATATATATTTTACTATTTTGTTTTATTTTTGGCTACTTTTGACTTGTTGGATTTCTTTTGACTCTTTCAAATTGTTTTTATTATATTTGTTGTTGTTCTAGTACTTCCTTTAATATTTTTTGTATTGCCTTTTTTTAATTATTGTGACTGCTTTCATTTTCGGTGTTATGAAAAGTCGTAAATAAATGTTTTTCGTAATTTTCTTTTTTAATTTTTTGCACGTTTATCTTTCTCTCAAATAAATTTCCGCTTACCAATTTATTTGACATTTGATCCTTAAGCGTCGTCGTTTTTTTAATGCCTACTTATCGTCATGAAATAATCTTTTATTGTTTATGTTCTTGAATTTTGTATAAACAAATTGTGTTTTACACATACTTGCACTCCTTACAACCCATGATAATGCTTGGGTAAAAAGTCTTCCATTTAACTTAATGCTCTTTAATAATTTCAACACATTCGACATAAATTGCTTTGTGGTGGCATCAATGCAGTCAAGCGTTGGCATTTAATTTTCCCACACATTAATTTCGAGTCTGATGGTGCTTTTCCATATGAGAGACTGAATGTGCCACATCCTCTGTGCCTGATTCTTGGCGATATGCGGATGATAAAGCCAAGCCACAATGGATGGAAAAGAGTAGTAAGGCAAGAAGAAAAGCTGGTGATGCTTGGCTGGCTTAAGCTTTCGCTGTGAAGGCATCCATCAGCAAGTAGCAAATGTTTTACGCTCGAAAACGACGCTGCAGGAACAGCTGCTGAGGGCAGCAATTTATTTATGCTTATAAATATTCACAGAAAAATTATAACAGACAGACAAAAAGACGACATGAAATTCAGAATGGCTTGTTAAGGATGGGTGAAATCCATGTGACGGATTTCACAATCCAAAATGACGATTGTGTATTGAACCATATGCGCTTACACAAATTTAAAAAATTGTTTGCTGCTCATATGCCGCCGCCTATCCTTTCCTTACCTCTTTTACTTAAACCAACGCATATGTCTGCTCTATAACTGTCGTCTGTCCCTTCCCTCTTGCTTTTACCATCCATATGATAATTGAAATATTTATGCGCTTGTTTATGTCCGCTCTCTGTTGTAAGTGTAGTCATAGTCAGTCAGTCATATTTCGTATGCTTTTTGTTTATGGTTTTTAATTTAATTACGTTCTTGTAATTATCCTGCCTTTGTCAAGCTATTAAATGGGATTAAGCAAAAAGGCTTCTTTACCACACCAGACACGGCAATTCACAAACTAAAATTGTACGAGGCGATAGATTTTTTTTCAAAAGGCCCTTATTCTGAAAGACCAAAAACATTAAAATTCCAAAAAGTATTTTATTGGAAATTTTTCTAAAATCTCTTTGGTTTCAAAAAGGGGTCTCTCCGATATATGATCACAATTGTGCCTGCTCGAATGTGCCAAGCACCGTTCATTGAGTCATGTTGTTGTTGTAGCCACATTTGTATGTGGAGGTAGCGATCCTCGTCAAGCTCCATAGGTAAGCAAGCTCGCTGCGGTCCATAGGACCGATCCCCAAGGGAACGTTATGGTCATTGGCCAGCTAAAGACGCCATTAACTCGCTTTGTCATATCGAGTAAGCGCTTTGTATGTAACCAAGAAGCGTGGGTGCCTCCCGGCCCCTCAATGAGAGAAAATTTTTTGGAAAAAAATCTTTGTGAAAAAAACAAATTTTTTTTAACCTCTTGCCTATCACCAACTTATACAACTTGATGTCTATAGACAAGTTGCACATTCTAAGGCCCTTTACTTTAAGTAGCCATCTTGCTGCCAAACTTTTAGCAAATTTCCATACTCCTCCCAATGATGGCAATTGTTTTTCTCCTCGAATTCATTCATTAGCAAAGTCATGCTACAATCCTAAAAACTCCCGATGTTGCCTAAGTGTCGTCAAATTATGTTATGTGTCATATGCAGAGACGACACACTAATTGATGGATGAGGATTGACAGTGTAATTGAGTGGCGTTGGCAAATTGCTTATAAGTATGGGAAGATGTCGATATACACTTATAGTAAGAACAAATGTAATGGGTTTCATTTAGGACAGTACGCCCTTATTTAAAAGAGGGGTTTTTATTGGAAATGTTCTTAAATTCCTTTTTCAGAAAAGGAAAAATGAAGCAGATTAATTTCTAGATTTTGATTCAAAAACTTTAATAATTTGTATAAATGATATTCAATCAGAAAAAAGAATTGAAAAAAAGCTAAAAAAAAATAACTAAAAAATATTTAAAAAATAAACATAAAAAAAATTTTAAAATTAAAAAATATTTAAAAAATAAACATAAAAAAAAATGTTAAAATTAAAAAAAAAAAAAAAAAATAAAAACATGTCATGGGTCGATTATGTATGGAAAAAACGTTTAGTTGAGTGGTTGCCTGACATAGCAAACCAAATAAAAATATGTATTATGTATGACAACTTTTGTGAATTGATGCCGGTAATAATGTTTTGGCAGTCCCGCAGCCAAAAAATGTGTAAACAAATATTTAAACCACTACAAAAAAATTCTAGACAATATAAAAAAAAAATTTAAAAAAAAGTAAAAAAAAAAATTTAAAAATATGGCATATCAATCTGATGAGCCCTCTGGCAAAATTGAAAAGAAAAAATAAAAAAATTAAAAAAAGTTGAAAAAATTAAAAAAAGTTAAAAAATTAAAAGAATTTAAAAAATTAAAAAAAAATGGCGTAACTGAAATCGCGATTCACTAACCAGTCAAAGTGTTTTGAATAATAACACACACTTGCTCTAACTTTTATAAGTTCTTTGCTATGCTATCCTTTGAATAGAATTTATGCCGGTCATAGTGTTTTGGCAGTCCCGCAGCCAAAAAATGTGTAAACAAATATTTAAACCACTACAAAAAATTCTAGACAATATAAAAAAAATTTAAAAAAAATTAAAAAAAAAATGAAAAATATGGCATATCAATCTGATGAGCCCTGTGGCAAAGTTGAAAAGAAAAAATAAAAAAATTAAAAAAGTTACAAAAATTAAAAACAATTAAAAAAAGTTGAAAAAATTAAAAAAAAAATTAAAAAAATAAAAAATAAATAGCGTAACTGAATTCGCGATGCACTAACCAGTCACAAAGTGTTTTGAATAATAACACACACTTGCTCAAACTTTTATAATCATCGAACTTTTATAAGTTCTTTTCTATGCTATTCTTTGAATAGAAAGCATCTCGAGCTGAAAGATGTTCGAAAATCACAAAAAAATAAAAATAAAATGTAAAAAAAACTTTAAAAATTTAAAACAAGTAAAAGCGTGCTAAGTTCGCCCTTGCCGAATCTAACATACCCCCCACCATGGATCGCATTTGCCGAGTTCTTCTCCCGGCATCTCTTCTTAGGCAAAAAAGGATATAAGAAAAGATTTGCTCTGCTATTATTATATTATTACATGTTGGAGACCTGTGTAAAATGTCAGCTAATTCAAGAAGTAAAATAGAGAGATCAATTTATATGGGAGCTGTATCGGGCTATACACCGATTCAGATCATAATAAACACGTATGTTGATGGTCGTCATAATTTCAGGCAAATCGGATAATAATTGCGACCTCTAGAGGCTCAAGAAGTCAAGATCCCAGATCGGTTGATATCGCAGCTATATCAAAACATGGACCGATATGGCCCATTTACAATACCAACCGACCTACACTAATAAGAAGTATTTGTGCAAAATTTCAAGCGGCTAGCTTTACTCCTTCGGAAGTTAGCGTGCTTTCGACAGACAGACGGGCGGACGGACGGACGGACAGACAGACGGACATGGCTAGATCGACATAAAATGTCGCGACGATCAAGAATATATATACTTTATGGGGTCTCAGACGAATATTTCGAGTAGTTACAAACAGAATGACGAAATTAGTATACCCCCATCTTATGGTGGAGGGTATAAAAAAGGAAAAAATTTCAAAGCGAGTTAAAAAAAAAAAAATAAAATAAAAATAAAAAAAATTTAAAACAAGTTTGATAAAATATCATGTAAAAATTTTAACGAAAATTTAAAAATTTAAGTTTTTGTTTCATAAAGAAAATTTAAATGTAGAAAATAACAAAGCAACCTAAAATTAAAAAAAAAGAAAAACACTAAAAAAATGAAAATTTAAAAATTAAAAAAAAGGAAATTAAAAAAATAATTAACAAAAATGGCATAACAATCTGATGAGCCTTCTGGCAAAGGTCGAAATCAAGATAATTGCTTTGTTAAAGATAAATTAAGCAGATTATTTTATGGGTTTTGATTAAAAAATTGTAATAATTTGTCTAAACGATATTAAACTGGAAATAAAAGATATAAAAAATTAAAAAAAGATGAAAATATTGGGTTGCCCAAAAAGTAATTGCGGATTTTTCATATAGTCAGCGTTGACCAATTTTTTCACAGCTTGTGACTCTGTAATTGCATTCTTTCTTCTGTCAGTTATCAGCTGTTACTTTTAGCTTGCTTTAGAAAAAAGTGTAAAAAAGTATATTTGATTAAAGTTCATTCTAAGCTTTATTAAAAATGCATTTACTCTCTTTTAAAAAATCCGCAATTACTTTTTGGGCAACCAATATTTGAAAAAATGGCATAGCAATCTGATGAGCCCTCTGACAAAGGTTGAAATCGCGATCATTTGTAGCCTGCTCCCATGCACTTAACACACCACAAAGCAGAGTTAGAAGGCATTGCTGATTAGTTTGCATCGGAGTAGTAGGAAGTAGGGCATTCTTCTCTCTTACTGCGCTAGGGAGTGTTAGGGGACTTATTGAGCCCTTAATCAATTTGACAAAGGTGCTGATTAAGTTACATGGCGTAACAGAAATCGGGATCCACTTACAAGTCAAAGTGTTTTGAATAATAATAACACAAACTTGCTCATCTTTTATAAGTTCTTTGAATAGAAAGCATTGAATATGATCTCGAGCTGTATGATGTTCGGAAAATATGTACACAATGAAAAAAGTTGATAAATTAAAAAAATAAATATAAGCACTGCGGCTGCAGCGAAAAGCCTGGATGATAAGTTGTAGACTCATCAACGTCCATCCAAAATATCACTAGTGGCTGTATACGAAGGCCTATTGTATGAAAAATGGGACCACCTTAACGCAGAGGTTAGCATGTCCATCTATGACGCTGAGAGCCCGGGTTCGAATCCCAGCGAAAACATCTGCAAAAATGTTAAGCGGTGGTTATTCTCCTGGCGCCATTTGTGTGAGGTAATATGCCATGTTAAAACTTCTCCACAAAGAGGTATCGCACTGCGGCACGGCATTCGCACTCGGCTTTAAAAAGGAGCCCCTTATCATTGAGCTAAACCTTGAATTGTACAGCACTCATTGATGTATGAGAAGTTTGCCACTGTTCCTTAATGGAATGTTTTCAGGTGCAAATTTGTATTTGCTTTGTCCGAAAAATTGCTTAGTACAAATTCACCTCGAAGGATCAAAAGTTCCAATTGTACATAGTGACAGTTACACCTGAGTTGATATTTAAAACTACTACCAACTAACAAACTTTTGTATGATTCCAGTTTTTTAGAATTGTCATTACAAAAGTTTCAATTAAATTCGAAACTTTTATTAAACCTAACAAAAACCGACACCAGCTGTGGTTAACAAATTGCAGCAACTCCCTAAAGTAACCTGGGTGAGTTGCAACGAAAAAAAAAGAAAACTCGTAAATGGCGCAACAAAAACAAATGAAATAAAAAATCAGCCTGCATGCAGGCCAGGTTTGGCAATTCCTTGAAAGCGACACCAATTCTAGACAGCAGAAAAAAAAATTGAAACAAGTGAATCACAACTACAATGTAGAAAAAATAAAATTTCTGTTATTTTAGTCGGCTTGTATTTTTATTCCCTATAAAAAAGAATGAAATATCAAATTCACAAAGCCCTTAAGGTCCTTTTTATATACGTAAAATTTAAATTCTCTTTTTCTTGCAAAGGAACGAAACAGAACGAAAACAGAGGACATGGGAATGAATTGGTTTGGTAAAATCCAAATTCTGTTGAAAGAAATAGGTTAGCAAGATGATTGTCGCCTCCAGCCCTCGCACCGTTTTTCCCCTCCCTCTTTTGCCCCTGTTACAACCGAAAAAAATTAAAATTAAAATTTTTTTCAAAATATTTTTTCTATAGATTTTTTTTTTAATTTGATTTCTATAGGAAATTTTCTCAATTTTTTTTTTATTTCCTCAAGATTTTATGTCCATAGATAATAATTTCAAAATTTTATTGCTTAGAAAATTTTTCTGCAATTTTTCGAACATCTCGAGATCATATTCATTGGTTTCTATTCGAAGAATAGTAAACCAAAGAAACGATTTAGGGTCTTGGGCCCATAAAAGCCACATTTATTATCTGACTTTGCTGAAATTTGGGACAGTGAGTTCTGTTAAGCCCTTCGACATCTTTCTTCAATTTTGCCCAGAAGAGAATTTAGGGGCGGACTCAAGAATATCAGCATCGTGCTATAGCACGATTTTGTTTGGCCCTATAATGTCAAGCATTTTGAAGGTGCTTATCAAGATATTCAGGGCAATGGGTCCGTTCAGACCACCACTAATTAATTTTTGTTTGTTTTGGTTATGTTAGGTTGAAAAGTGGGTGCAGATATTATTCCGCCCCATGCCATTATGGACATACACTGTTAGGCTCCAACGTCTTATCATCTTCCCCGCATACCCTACACATGCTATCACTTGTTTAATGACATTCAAAATTATATTTCAAAGCTACCACTTGGGATATCACATTTTTAAAGGGTAAAAACTGTACTCTACTACCAAAGACCTTTTATTGCTCTCCTATTCTATCCTGATCGGCCTTCATATATCATTTTTAATTCCTTTAGTTTTAGGGTAGGATAGGGGGAGGGGGATTGCACCCTGACACATCCTTTCATTTGAGTACAATATATTCTCGGTCGTCCTACATGACAGTTTGGTGTTGTTTTTATTGGGAGGAGAGTGTCGCTTCTCTCTCTAAGCTCCAAAATACAATTTATTTCAGTCATTATTGTCGTGATATACATGTCCTGCTGAATGGTAGGACGGCTGGACATGACCCAGATTCTTGAATCCTAATTGACTGACATAGAACGAACTCTACTGATATAGACCTTTCTTTTAATTCACATATAATCCCGCTTGAACTACACGTCCTATTGAAGGGTAGTTAGTGGGTGGGCCGGTCCCAGACTCTATCCGAAATATGTATACCAGATTCGTAGTCAACTCCCAAAGATCTTTCATTTGATACCCATATGTGACCTTGAACATTCATGCCTGTTTAAGGGGTTTTGGGGTAGGGGAGACCCCGTAGTCATCTCGGACCAAATTCTTATAACAGATGTGTACTCAACTTCGAAATACCTTTCATTTGATATCCATATTGTCCCAATTGGTGAATTTAATTTGATACCCATATTGGCGAAAGCGGTGAAAGAGTCCGGTTGGGTGGGTTTTTTGGGGGTGGAGGAAATTTTAGGGTCAACTAACCCGGGGGGACGCCCCATCCCGAACGGACATGTTTACCAATTGGGACAATATGGCTATCAAATGAAAGGTATTTAGGAGTAGAGTACGAACTTGGCATAAAATTGTCACCCCAAATGTCGGAGGGGTCATCCACCCCCAAGAACACCACCCAACAGGACGCTTACTGCTATGGTCAATTGGGGTATTAAATGAAATGTTATTAAAAATAGAGTACAAACCGGACAAAAATGAGTTCTTTGGTGTCCAAGGGCCTCCCCACCCCAAAAAACCCCAACTGGTCATATTTGCCGATTGGGACAATATAGGACTCAAATGAAAGGTATTTGGGAGTTAAATACGAAAATGGTGCTAAAAATTGGGTCCAAGCACATAGGGGCCGACCCAAGCCCAAAACCGCCCCATAAGTGTCGCCTAATATCAAAAGGGATCGATCGGGACAATGTGGGACTTAAACGAAAGGTATTTGGGAGTTAAGTACGAATATGGTATTAAAAATTGGGTCCAAGTACCTAGGGGGCCGCCCCAGGCCCAAAGCCACCCCCTAGGTAGTGTATACGAAGTTCGTACTCTACTCCTAAATACCTTTCCTTTGATACCTATATTGCCCAAAGCAATAAAAATGTTCTATTGGGTGGTGTTTTTGGGGATGGGGACCCCCCGACACTTAGGATGAAACTTTTATGCCAAATTCGTACTCTACTCTTAAATACCTTTCATTTGATACCCATATTGTCCCAATGGGTAAACATGTCCGCTCGGGTGAATTTTAGGATGGGGCGTCCCCCAGGTTACTTTAGCCAAAAGTTTTACACCAATTTCGTATTTTTGGGGTACCAGAAAGTGGCATACAAAATTTCGGTACACGCATCTCCGAGATCGGACGTTTTTGAGAATTAGGGGTAAGGGGGAGGGTCCGCTCCCCTTCGGATATTAAAAAAATTTAGTGTCCCATTTTCTCCGGGGGCCCAAACTCTACCATCTGTGAAAATTTCATGAAAATCGGTTCAGCCGTTTTTGTGTCTATAGGGAACAGACAAACAAACTAGCAAAGCGCAAATATTTCATTTTCATATAATAGATTTTTTTTTAATTTTTTTAAGAAAATTTCGTGAAAAAAATATTTTTTTATTTTTTTTTTATTTATTTTTATTTTTATTTTTTTTTATTTATTTTTATTTTTCTTTTTTTTAGTTTTCTTTTTGTTTATTTTTTTATTTATTTTTTTATATATTTTTTTTTATTTTTTTATATATTTTTTTTTTTATTTTTTTATATATTTTTTTTTTATTTTTTTTTATTTTTTTATATATTTTTTTTTATTTTTTTATATATTTTTTTTTTATTTTTTTTTATATATTTTTTTTATTTTTTTTTATATATATTTTTTTATTTTTTTTATATATTTTTTTATTTTTTTTTTTTATTTTTTTTTTCTTTTTTTAAAATTTCTTTTTTTATTTTTTAAGAAAAATTTCGTAAAAAAAATATTTTTTTAAGATCTTTTTTTGATTTCTTTTTTTTATTTTCTTTTTTTAATTAATTTTAATTTTTCTATTTTTTTAATTTTTCTTCTTTTTTTAAATTTTTAGAAGAAAAAAATTTTCAATATTTTAAAAACTCCAAAAAAAAAGAAACATAGTAATAAGGTAACTTTTACTGCAATGGTTTTAATTTAACTACTCCCACAGGTCCATTTTAAACACCCTAACTATCACCCATGTAACAATCTTTGGAGAATCACGACCCCATAACACCCATCCACATCCACAAGTCTACAGTTTGCTACTTTTCTACTTTACCTCCAAGAGGAGATAATCTCTAATAATCCTTTAATAATTATGTCCAGATTTTAACACTCTCTATTTGGAAAGAACCAACAGTTGTTAAAGGATTTTCTCAAACACACTCATGCAACCAAACAACCACACACCCATAATCATAGTCAACTTTGCTTAAAACCCGTACGAATATCATCCATATGACACAGCCATTTACTATACACACACACTCACAGCCAAGTATAGCTACCCCACTGTACCCCAATCGCCCCTGGTTGTGCATATGCTTTGATGTGGTTGAGCATACTCACACTACTGCACTCCATACACCCCGGGGAGGGGGTGAACTCTCCACCCCATCTATCCAAAACTGTAGAATTTAACCACCATGATGACGTCAATGAACTTGAGTCACCCTGTCTCATAATTTGAAAGGAAAAGATTTTCAGAGGTTGGGGATATTTGAGCCAAGAGGGTGACAATGTTTGTCAAATGAGTGCAGACCAAATAAGTCCCCACCCTCCCACCCCTCCTCTTCTGGCAAAACACCCCATATCACTTCCATGTAATTTTAGCTGAGTCCCTACTCTCTTTGTTTTTCGTTTTCCTCTTCTGATGACTTCATCAAATTAGCATGCACAAACTTGCATTTTAATGCTTGTAGTTTGATACACTCTGCAAGCAATTTTAAGCCATAATGTTGCCACTTCTTGGCAAAGTGTTGTTAAGTGAGTTCAACAGTAGAGAGGGAGAAGAGAGATTTCGGGATATGTTTGCACAACAACTTTTCCATTATCTTCTTGGAACAATCAAAAACGGGGTCATCAATTTTTATTTGATTTCTTCTTGTTATTCACATGGTTTATGAGTTCTTTGGATGAGTGCACGATCTAATCCAAATATTTGGCCTTTAGTTCTTTAGTTAGGTTTAAAGGTACTCCTAACCAAAATCAGAGATGTAGTAAGGAGGGAAAGTCTAAAACTACAAAAACTGGAAACAAAAATAAAATTTTGACGAAATTTTCTAAAAAAAAAAAACAATTGAAAAATGTTCCTATTCAAAAAAAAATTGTAAAATGTTTCTAAGAAAAAAAATTTGTAAAAATATCTAAAAAAAATTGGCAAAATTTTGAACAATTTTTAAAACAAAAATTGATAAAATTTTTTAATTTTAAAACAAAAATTGATAAAATTTTTTAAAAAAATAAAATTTTGATTTAATTTTCTATAGAAAAAAATGAAAAAAAAACTATTATATTAAAAGTAAATTGTTGCGTTTTGTTTGTCTGTTCCGTATAGACTAAAAAAACGACTGAACCGATTTTCATGAAATTTACACAGATGGTAGAGTTTGGCCCCCGGTGAAAATAGGTTACTACATTTTTTCATATTCGAAGGGGGGGATCCTCCCCCTTACCACAATTTAAAAAAACGCCTGATTTCGGAGACGCTTGTACAGATTTAAACGAAATTTTTTATGCCACCTTACGGTACCCCAAAAACACGAAATTGGTATAAAATTTTTAAATAAACTAACCTGGGGGGACGCTCCATCCCAAAACCCAGCTGAACTGACACGTTCACCGATTGGGACAATATGGGTGTCAAATGAAAGGTATTTAAGAGTAGTGTTCGAATTTGGCATACTCTGTCGAGGGGTCCCCACCCCCAAAAATACCACCCAACAGAACACTTTTATTACTTTGGGCAATATGGGTATCAAATGAAAGGTATTTAAGAGTAGAGTACGAACTTGGTATACAAATTTTTCCCAAAGTATTCGGAGGGTCCCCCACCCCTAAAAAAACCCCCAACAGGACTCTTTCACCGCTTTCGCCAATATGGGTATCAAATGAAAGTTTTTTAAAAGCAGAGAACAAATCCGACATAAAAATTTATTCCTTGGAGTCCGAAGGGCCTCCCAACCCCCCAAAACTCCCTCACAGGGCATATTTACCAATTGGGACAATATGGATATCAAATGAAAGGTGTTTGGAGTTGATTACACATCTGTTATAAGAATTTGGTCCAAGGTGTCTATGGGGCCTCCCTAACCCCTTAAACGGGCATGAATGTTAAACGCCACAAAATGGGTATCACATGAATGGTCTTTGGGAGTTGACTACGAATCTGGTATACATATTTGGGGTAGAGTCTGGGACCGGCCCACCCACTGCATACCCTTCAACAGGACGTGTAGTTCGAGAGGGATTATATGTGAATTCAAAAAGAAAGGTCTATGTCAGTAGAGTTCGAATCTAAAATTGAATAAGGACTCAAGAATCTGCGGCACGTTCAGCCGTCCTGCCATTCAGCTGAGTGAAATAACGACAATATAGACTGAAATAATATGTATTTTGGAGTTTAGCGTCGGGAGGAGCGACACTCTCCTCCCTATAAAAACAACATTAAACTGTCACATAGGACGACCGAGAATATATTGTACTCAAATGAAAGGATATGCCAGAGTGCAATCCCCCTCCCCCTAACCTACTAAAAATAAAGGAATTAAATATGATATATGAAGGCCGATCAGGATAGAATAGGACAGCAAAAAAAAGTCTTTCGTTGAAGAGTACACTTTTTAGCCCTTAAAAATGTGGTATCACAAGTGGTAGCTTTGAAATATAATTTTGATGGTAGATAACCAAAGCAAAAAAAAAATTAGTCTGGATCTGAACGAGACCCGTTACCCTGAATATCTTGATAGCCATCTTCAAAATGATTGACATTACAGGGCCAAACAAATCACGATCACTCTATCACGATGCTGATATTATTTCGCAGTCCGCCCCTAAACTCCCTTCAAACCGCCCATTTTTTGCCTACTATGGCAATAAGGGGCTCTAATAATAGGTATTTGATAGCACAAAAGGAATTTGATATCCAATTTTTAGGCCAACTGTTTGGAAGTCGTCTCATTTCATAAACCATCTCTAAACCAATGGCTATTGAGGCTCAAAATAGAAATTTGAGAATTGAGCACAATGCTGATATTTTTTTCAGGGCTAAGTGCGTGGGTGGCCACCCCACCCTAGATACCCCTTAAAGTGGACATATTTGTGGATTATGACAATAAGGGGGCTCGAATCTGATATCTCTTTTATGGCCAAGTGTTTCAGGGATGCCTCACCTAAACTCCCCCAAAACCACACATATATACCGACTAGCAATAAGTAGCTCAAATGTGATTTTTGGGAGTAGAGTAAAAATGTCCTTCAAAAAAAGTTTTCAAATATTTTCTTTTCTTTTACTCTAAACACCACAAGAGAGTAATAACAAACACAGCAACGAATTTTATAAGAAGAGTATTTAGCATTAGTGATCCAGACTTTCATCCTGACAATGAGAGGAAAATAAAGGCAATTCTTAGAGCCAACGACTTCCCTAATTGGACAATTAATTCACTATTAGGCAAGGCCAAGGAACGTCTTGGAAAAATCATAGACGGAGAGCAGCCTACAAAAGGAAAAATTTATAAATCGCTAACATACATACAAGGATTCTCCGAAAGATTTGGCAAATCAAATCTATACGACAAGGACAAATACCATCTCGCATTAAAAACAGGCAAAACTGTGAATGAATTATTCAGCAAGACAAAATGTAAAATTAAAAATGAGGAAAAATCAAACGTGGTATATAAAATTAGATGTAACGGCGACAAGTCCAATATATGCCCGATGGCATATATTGGCACTACCATGACGAAATTGAAAACTAGGTTATCTGCACATAAATCTGACCAAAAAGCCAATAATAGACCAATCGAGCAGAAAACTGCACTAGCAGCCCACTGTGCATTGACTGGTCATAAGCCAAACCTCAACGATGTGGACATCTTAGCTCAAGAGAATAATTACAGACGAAGATTCACTCTCGAGATGTTGCATATCATCGACTTACCGCCTGACGAGAGAATGAATTTCAAGAAAGATATAGAAAGCTGCGCGAAGGTATACCGCCACACAGTCAACAAGCACAGCAGAAGAGAACATTTAGTTGCCAACAGACAATAGTTCGTGTAACAACTCATTAAATGTAATAGGAATTAAAGTTTCTTAAAAATTATTGTTTTTCTGTTTTTATTGTGTGATTCGTTTTTACTAAAATTTGTGTTTTTCTGTTTTTTTATTTAAATACAACTAGCCTTGAAAATGGTAGACGGAGTCTACCGAAATATTGGAGAAAAATAAAAGAAAAAAACCTTAAATATTTGTGTTTTAATGGACCTATAGCCGATACAATACAACAAAATTACAAGAATTTTAAACCAGGTCAACAATACCCTAACAGAGTATACATCAACGGGAGGCACGCCGTAATATAAAAACAAATAAGATGACAATATACAAAAACATCAAACAAAAGTACAATGAGCACACATACAGAACGGCCCAGCAATATTCGAAACACCAAAAACAAATAGCCAAGCTCAAAACATCTGTAACATTTTTAATAAAATGTAAGAGAACAGGCATCATACCAAACTTCATAATCAATGCAACCAAACACACTAACAACATCTTCCAAACACACAAAACCAAGAAAATCCCGCCAAATATTGAGAAAACATTACACAGGTACATTCACAACTTTCACACGAAAGTATTAAAACTTCTAATACAATACAAACACAAGCAAATCCACTCTTTTAAAGAGAAAGTAGAGAATACAAAGACTAAGCTAGGAGAACTACTGACTCAAGATGATTTCCTACAATACCTCGACAGTGAGCTTACTCTCTACAAGGGCAATGTTAGCAAGAGCAAGACAACACACATAAAGAAACTACAGGCACTCACACAACGACAAGACAAGGCCCTCAACATTAGACGCAACGACGTGTGGTTTGTGAATAAAACAGAGCGAGAGATACCAACGAACGTACAATGGATTCTCTCTTTAGGTCCGAAACACGCTCTCCCACACACCAACAAGAACTTTCCACTCTTGCAAGTCATTGCAGAGGGAGAGGAGTGTGTACAAACTATAGAGAATAGAGAGGAACAGGAGATGGGAAGAACCAAGCTTACAACATTGATAGACGATCACTTACGAAAGTCAAAGATGAGCATGAGAGACAAATATGTGGTGGACACAGTGTCTCAAACGAGAAAATATTTAAAGGAGAATGAGGATTTATTAATTTTAACGGCAGACAAGGGAGGAAAGACAGTGGCTTTGTACAAAGATGACTACGAGCAAAAAATGAAGGCAATAATACACGATATGTGTATGTATAGGCGCTTAAAGATTGACCCAACATCTAGGCTACAGACAAGGAACAACAAATTGGTGGATAAACTTCACAACTTGAGTCTTATCAGCATCCAGGAGAAGAATAAATTGACCAGCAAGACCGCATTGGCCCCTCGAATATATGGACTCCCAAAGATCCATAAAGAAGGTACACCGTTGAGACCAATATGTTCATCAATAAACGCGCCGTCCTATCATCTATGTAGGTACATAGTGAATATTTTGAAAAATATCACCAAGGATTCCAAATATAATGTGAAAGACGCAGTGGACTTTAAAGCTAAGATAAAGAACATGACCATAGAAAATGACGAAGTTTTAGTATCTTTTGACGTGGTGTCCTTGTTCCCAAGTATTCCAATAAATTTAGCACTCCAGACAATTGAGAATAAATGGGACGAGATTGAAAAATATACCAATATTCCAAGGGAAATTTTCAAGGAAATTCTAACATTCTGCATTAAGGACAGCAGATATTTTAAATACGATGACAAGTTGTATGAACAGCTTAGAGGAATGCCAATGGGATCACCCGCTTCACCCATTATTGCTGACATCGTAATGGAGGAACTTCTCAATAACACATTTGACAAAATAAGAAAACCTAAGATATTGACAAAATATGTAGACGACATTTTCGCGATTTTGAAGAAATCAGACGTGGCAGAGACGCTGAAGACTCTGAACTCCTTCAACAACTACATCCAATTTACGAAGGAAGAAGAATATGATGGCAAACTACCTTATTTGGACTCGGTAGTTTATAGACATGGCAACCAGCTAAAAATAGATTGGTATCAAAAATCGACGGCTTCCGGAAGATTAATCAATTTTTACTCTAAACACCACAAGAGAGTAATAACAAACACAGCAACGAATTTTATAAGAAGAGTATTTAGCATTAGTGATCCAGACTTTCATCCTGACAATGAGAGGAAAATAAAGGCAATTCTTAGAGCCAACGACTTCCCTAATTGGACAATTAATTCACTATTAGGCAAGGCCAAGGAACGTCTTGGAAAAATCATAGACGGAGAGCAGCCTACAAAAGGAAAAATTTATAAATCGCTAACATACATACAAGGATTCTCCGAAAGATTTGGCAAATCAAATCTATACGACAAGGACAAATACCATCTCGCATTAAAAACAGGCAAAACTGTGAATGAATTATTCAGCAAGACAAAATGTAAAATTAAAAATGAGGAAAAATCAAACGTGGTATATAAAATTAGATGTAACGGCGACAAGTCCAATATATGCCCGATGGCATATATTGGCACTACCATGACGAAATTGAAAACTAGGTTATCTGCACATAAATCTGACCAAAAAGCCAATAATAGACCAATCGAACAGAAAACTGCACTAGCAGCCCACTGTGCATTGACTGGTCATAAGCCAAACCTCAACGATGTGGACATCTTAGCTCAAGAGAATAATTACAGACGAAGATTCACTCTCGAGATGTTGCATATCATCGACTTACCGCCTGACGAGAGAATGAATTTCAAGAAAGATATAGAAAGCTGCGCGAAGGTATACCGCCACACAGTCAACAAGCACAGCAGAAGAGAACATTTAGTTGCCAACAGACAATAGTTCGTGTAACAACTCATTAAATGTAATAGGAATTAAAGTTTCTTAAAAATTATTGTTTTTCTGTTTTTATTGTGTGATTCGTTTTTACTAAAATTTGTGTTTTTCTGTTTTTTTATTTAAATACAACTAGCCTTGAAAATGGTAGACGGAGTCTACCGAAATATTGGAGAAAAATAAAAGAAAAAAACCTTAAATATTTGTGTTTTAATGGACCTATAGCCGATACAATACAACAAAATTACAAGAATTTTAAACCAGGTCAACAATACCCTAACAGAGTATACATCAACGGGAGGCACGCCGTAATATAAAAACAAATAAGATGACAATATACAAAAACATCAAACAAAAGTACAATGAGCACACATACAGAACGGCCCAGCAATATTCGAAACACCAAAAACAAATAGCCAAGCTCAAAACATCTGTAACATTTTTAATAAAATGTAAGAGAACAGGCATCATACCAAACTTCATAATCAATGCAACCAAACACACTAGCAACATCTTCCAAACACACAAAACCAAGAAAATCCCGCCAAATATTGAGAAAACATTACACAGGTACATTCACAACTTTCACACGAAAGTATTAAAACTTCTAATACAATACAAACACAAGCAAATCCACTCTTTTAAAGAGAAAGTAGAGAATACAAAGACTAAGCTAGGAGAACTACTGACTCAAGATGATTTCCTACAATACCTCGACAGTGAGCTTACTCTCTACAAGGGCAATGTTAGCAAGAGCAAGACAACACACATAAAGAAACTACAGGCACTCACACAACGACAAGACAAGGCCCTCAACATTAGACGCAACGACGTGTGGTTTGTGAATAAAACAGAGCGAGAGATACCAACGAACGTACAATGGATTCTCTCTTTAGGTCCGAAACACGCTCTCCCACACACCAACAAGAACTTTCCACTCTTGCAAGTCATTGCAGAGGGAGAGGAGTGTGTACAAACTATAGAGAATAGAGAGGAACAGGAGATGGGAAGAACCAAGCTTACAACATTGATAGACGATCACTTACGAAAGTCAAAGATGAGCATGAGAGACAAATATGTGGTGGACACAGTGTCTCAAACGAGAAAATATTTAAAGGAGAATGAGGATTTATTAATTTTAACGGCAGACAAGGGAGGAAAGACAGTGGCTTTGTACAAAGATGACTACGAGCAAAAAATGAAGGCAATAATACACGATATGTGTATGTATAGGCGCTTAAAGATTGACCCAACATCTAGGCTACAGACAAGGAACAACAAATTGGTGGATAAACTTCACAACTTGAGTCTTATCAGCATCCAGGAGAAGAATAAATTGACCAGCAAGACCGCATTGGCCCCTCGAATATATGGACTCCCAAAGATCCATAAAGAAGGTACACCGTTGAGACCAATATGTTCATCAATAAACGCGCCGTCCTATCATCTATGTAGGTACATAGTGAATATTTTGAAAAATATCACCAAGGATTCCAAATATAATGTGAAAGACGCAGTGGACTTTAAAGCTAAGATAAAGAACATGACCATAGAAAATGACGAAGTTTTAGTATCTTTTGACGTGGTGTCCTTGTTCCCAAGTATTCCAATAAATTTAGCACTCCAGACAATTGAGAATAAATGGGACGAGATTGAAAAATATACCAATATTCCAAGGGAAATTTTCAAGGAAATTCTAACATTCTGCATTAAGGACAGCAGATATTTTAAATACGATGACAAGTTGTATGAACAGCTTAGAGGAATGCCAATGGGATCACCCGCTTCACCCATTATTGCTGACATCGTAATGGAGGAACTTCTCAATAACACATTTGACAAAATAAGAAAACCTAAGATATTGACAAAATATGTAGACGACATTTTCGCGATTTTGAAGAAATCAGACGTGGCAGAGACGCTGAAGACTCTGAACTCCTTCAACAACTACATCCAATTTACGAAGGAAGAAGAATATGATGGCAAACTACCTTATTTGGACTCGGTAGTTTATAGACATGGCAACCAGCTAAAAATAGATTGGTATCAAAAATCGACGGCTTCCGGAAGATTAATCAATTTTTACTCTAAACACCACAAGAGAGTAATAACAAACACAGCAACGAATTTTATAAGAAGAGTATTTAGCATTAGTGATCCAGACTTTCATCCTGACAATGAGAGGAAAATAAAGGCAATTCTTAGAGCCAACGACTTCCCTAATTGGACAATTAATTCACTATTAGGCAAGGCCAAGGAACGTCTTGGAAAAATCATAGACGGAGAGCAGCCTACAAAAGGAAAAATTTATAAATCGCTAACATACATACAAGGATTCTCCGAAAGATTTGGCAAATCAAATCTATACGACAAGGACAAATACCATCTCGCATTAAAAACAGGCAAAACTGTGAATGAATTATTCAGCAAGACAAAATGTAAAATTAAAAATGAGGAAAAATCAAACGTGGTATATAAAATTAGATGTAACGGCGACAAGTCCAATATATGCCCGATGGCATATATTGGCACTACCATGACGAAATTGAAAACTAGGTTATCTGCACATAAATCTGACCAAAAAGCCAATAATAGACCAATCGAGCAGAAAACTGCACTAGCAGCCCACTGTGCATTGACTGGTCATAAGCCAAACCTCAACGATGTGGACATCTTAGCTCAAGAGAATAATTACAGACGAAGATTCACTCTCGAGATGTTGCATATCATCGACTTACCGCCTGACGAGAGAATGAATTTCAAGAAAGATATAGAAAGCTGCGCGAAGGTATACCGCCACACAGTCAACAAGCACAGCAGAAGAGAACATTTAGTTGCCAACAGACAATAGTTCGTGTAACAACTCATTAAATGTAATAGGAATTAAAGTTTCTTAAAAATTATTGTTTTTCTGTTTTTATTGTGTGATTCGTTTTTACTAAAATTTGTGTTTTTCTGTTTTTTTTTTTATTTAAATACAACTAGCCTTGAAAATGGTAGACGGAGTCTACCGAAATATTGGAGAAAAATAAAAGAAAAAAACCTTAAATATTTGTGTTTTAATGGACCTATAGCCGATACAATACAACAAAATTACAAGTATTTTCTTTAAAAATAAAAAAAAATCTTTAAAAAATAAATTTTGAAAAAATTTTCTATAAAATTTTTTCTTTTTGAAAAATTTTCGTCGAAAGTGAAATTTTTAAAAATTTTCTTCTAAAATAAAATTTTTAAAATTTTTTTTTGAAAAATTTTCTTCAAAAATAAATTTTTTTTTTGAAAATTTTTTTTCATAAATAAAATTTTGACAATTTTTTTTAATAATAAAATAAAATATTTTCCTTAAAATAGAATTTTGAAAAAATTTTCTTTAAAAATTATTTGAACAATTTGATTAAAAAATAAAATTTTGTAAAATATTCTTTAGAAACAAAGTTTTCTTTAAAAATACAAATTTTGCAAAAATTTTAGTTTTTTAAAAACAATTTTGGCACAAATAAAAATGCAAAAATTTTGTTAAAATTAAAATTTGAAAAATATACTTTAAAAATGAAGTTTGAAATATTTTCTTTAAAAATAAAATTTTGAAAAAATTTTCTTTAAAAATTTTGAAAAAAATTTCTTTACAAATTTTGAAAAAATTTTCTTAAAAAATTTTAAAAAAATTTTCTTCAAAAATTTTAAAAAAATTTTCTTCAAAAATTTTTTAAAAATTTTACTTCACTCCTAAAAATAAATTTATGATAAAATATTTTTTTCAGGAATAAAATTTTCTTTTTTTTTTGAGGTTTTTGCCAATTAAGACAACAATGTACGCTTCTGCTTAGAATCAGAATTAGTTTCCATTTGTCAGTCTGATATGTTACCAAATTTTAATTTGGTTTATTTTTGTCTTCGAGTTTTCTTTTAAAAGGAAAGTTGCACATTATTGACATCCCTTCTTAGATGTTGTATTGTATTTTGCAATTTATGTTAGCCATGTTCAAGACATCCTCCCCTCTTAGCCATAATTCGTTAGGGCAATGTCTTTTGCAACGTAGCCCTGAAGGTTTCTTCAAAGTGTGTTGCAACACCCTCCCCCACAAAGGAAAGTATAGAGTTTCTTAATGCAAATGGGGGGAGAGCGAAAACTCCCCTTGTTTTTAACCAAAAGGACATTGCATTTACAGAAATTTTATTTTTTTTTTTATTTTGCATTGGCGAAAACTATTTTTTCCACCCTAACCAAACTTTTGTTATGCGCGCTTACTTGTAGTGTTTGAGTGCTGCTTACATTAATTTCGTCATTCTTTTTGGTGTCCTGGGGATGACTCATGATTTTTTTTTCAGTTGGTTTGGTAAGAGCATTTTTCGATCTATTTTTGGTGGCCCTTTTTGTTGTCTTTGAGTTTAAGGGGGGTTGATTTTTGTGCGTTCGTTGCTTCAATTTTCATGCTGCCAAAAAAAGACCAAAATCGACTTAAAACGCCAAATTGCCCCCTTCATCACATCGCTTCATATAAAATTCATGGTAAAGGCAATGTAACAGAATTGATAGAAAAACTACAGCGTAGCGTCATTGTGTCGTGTTGGTGGTGTCACTGTGTCGTAGCCACTTTGTTGCTCCACATGGCACCAATGTTACCAAAATCAAATGCCAAACAATTGAATTGCCCAAGTTGCCTTTTGTTCTGCGATTTTTCGTCTTTCTTTTTTTTTTTTTTTTGAAAACAATGAAATGGCTAATATTTGATTGCTATGCAAAGAGTGGGTGACAGTGATGAAAAAGTCTGATAAACAATTTTTTCTGTAGACAAAGATAACAAAATTTTATTTCCATACAACATTTTGTCACAATTTTATTTTTTAGAAAATTTTGAGAAAACTTTTTACCTTTTTCATTTATGGCACACCACAGTTTGCCGTAAATTATTCAAAAAAGGAACTTATTTTGTCTCTATTCTAAATAGAAACAAATTCAAAGCCGGACAAAAAAATCTAACGAAAATTTGTTTTCTTTGGAAAATTTTTCAAAGTTTTATTTTAAATGAAAATTTTTTCAAAATTTTATTTTCACCAAAAAATGTTGTCATTGTATTTTTATGGAAATTTTGTTTCTATAAAACTTTTGTCAAAATTTTATTTCTATGGAAAATTTTGCCAAAATTTAATTTTTATAGAAAATTTTGTCAAAATTTGGGTTTTAGGTAACATTTTGTCAAATTTGTTTTTTATGGAAAATTTTGTCAAAATTTGGATTTTATGGAAATTTTTGTGAAAATTTTATTTCTATGAAAAATTTTTTTATAAATTTTTTTTATATAAGTTTTTTTTTAATTAGTTTATAAAAAAATATTTCTACTTTTATAAACTAATATTTTTTATTTTTTAAAATGTTTAAAACAATTTTTATTATTTTAACTAGCCGAACCGGGCACGCTCCGCTGCGCCTTCTTTAACTCTCTAATATCTTTAAAGGGTAGGGGCACTTCGCCCTGAATGTGAGTATCGAATTGGTGCCATTGTAGCATATGCCTCCCTATGACGCTGAATTGTCGTGATTGGTCTATATATCCATTTGGCGGGTTTTGGGCGGCCCCCGAGGCACCAGACTTCAACAATAGAAACCATTTTTAGGTTGAAAAGAGGGTGCAGATATTAATCTACCCCATGCCACTATAGATATTCACCTAAGCCAGTAATCGGCTTGTTGTGCGGTCTAAAAACTAAAAAGTAATCTCGAAAAAGAAAATTTTAGTTTTAAGGAAATGCTGCAACGTCTCACCATCTTCCCCACATGCCCTACACATGCTATCACTTGCCGCACCGATTTTGCATAAGTGAGCTCGTAGTCTTATGTGTCCCGTTATGACACCAAAAGCTATACTGACCTCCTTCTTAATTCCTTACAGTGATAGCCTCGTCCTCTCACGATACGGATCACCCCATACGATTTTCGCTGTCCTACCGACTGTTTCGCTATTCCACAGTGTTTGTCTCCCACGCACCTTAATCGGACTGCGTCGACCCGAAAGGCTTCGGGTTAACCACTGCCAAATCGTCTGTCCTTTCATTCCCCCTTGCTCCGTTATGGCCCGGCACTCAAACGATGCGAATTGTGCCATCCTCAGAGAGGGCTTTACTCTCCTTCTTACACTCCTTGGTGACTGCATGAATGCCAAATAATTTCGAACGAATCGCAACACAAATATCCAATATCTGGTATTTTTAAAAATAAGGGTAATGAGAAGTGCTTTTTAGGGGAGCGATGGTAGCTCAGACTTTTCGAATCAAATATGGATATCAAATATGTGCAACACTCCCAAATCTCTTTAATTTGAGCTCCATATTGCCATGGTCGATAAATATGAACAGTTTGAAGGGTGTTTTGAGGTTGGGGCGGCCACCAGTATTTTGCCCTGAAAATAGAAATCAAATTGTTTCTTTACCCTCAAATACCGTTGATTTGAGCTCCAATTTGCCATAGTCGTGTATGAAGTTCAGTTTAGGAAGTGACGCTCTAAACCATCACCTAAATGGAACTTCATATCCCCCCGAAACACTTGGCTCTATATTGCCGTGATTGGTCTATATATCCATTTGGCGTGTTTTGAGCTGTCCCCGGGAAAACCGTTCCCAACAATAGAAACCATGTTTTTTTTGGGTTAGAGTGCAAAAATTTCGAACTATTCGCATTACCAATCTCCCAAATCTGGTATTTTTGAAATTAGGGTAATAAAAAGTGCTTTTTAGGGGAAACATTACGACTCAAATATGCTCCATATTGCTATAGTCTGAAATAAAGTTCAGTTTAAGGAGTAATTAAGGGCGTACCCCTAAAATTGGATATTAAATTTGTTTTCTACTCTCAAATACCTTTCTTTTGAGTCCCATATTGTCATAATGGATCAATTAGCCCATTTGACTTATTATTGGAGCGAAAAGTGCGACCTAGATTTGAACTCAAATTTAAATGTCATATTCGTAATCTACTCCTAAATACCTTTCATTTGAGTTCCATATAGACATGGTCGGCTAATATGCCCATTTGGGGGTACTTTGGGGTGGGGTGACCTCCCATTTCTTGGACCTAATTTTTTATGCCATATTTGTAATCTAATGCCAAATACTTTTAATTTGAGTCCTATATTGATAGGAACGCCGAATATATGTTTAGAGGAGTTTTGGGGTTGGGGCGGCCCGCTGGGTACATGTACAAAATTTTAACACGATATTGGTTTTCTAGTCTTTAACACCTTTGATTTGATACCCATATTGTACCCATCGGTCCACTTTTGATTTTGGGTGGCGTTTTTAGAGTAAGGGGAAGGGACCGCCCCCATCCGATATCTAAAAATTATATAGCTTATGTTTCCTTCCAGGCAAACTTACACATTCTGTGAAAATTTTAAGAAAATCTGTTCAGCCGTATTTGATTCTATGGAACAAACAAAAAACGAGACCCATATAGTCATGATGGATCATATGCCCATTTAAAGCGTTTTTGAAGGAAGGGGGACCCCCTATACTTCGATCTGATTTTGTATGCCAGATTCGTAATCCACTCCGCGAATACCTTTCATTTGAGGCCCATATTGACATGAACGTCCAATATGTCTGTTTGGGGGAATTTCGGGGTTGGGCGGCCCGATGGGTACTGAAACCCAAATTTTAATACCATATTCGTATTCTATTTTCCAATACCTTTCATTTGATGCCCATATTGTCCCGATCGGTCCACTTTTGATTTTGAGTGGTGTTTTTGGGTAACGGGGGAGGGTCCGCCGCCCCCTTCCGAAATTAGCAAATTATAAAGCCTATTTCTCCTTCCTGTCCATATTCGCAATCTACTCCCGAACTCCTTTCATATGAGTCCCATATTGTCATGATCGTCCAAGAGACCTATTTTATGGGGTTTTGGGTTTGGGCGGCCTCCCAGAAACTTGGACCCAATTTTTAATATGAAATTAGTAATCTACTCCGAAATACCTTTCATTTGAGTCCCATATTGTTCCAATCGGTCCACTTTTATGTTTGGGTAGTACTTTTGCGGTAAGGGGGAGGGTCCGCTCCCCTTCCGATATCAAAAAATTATAAAGCCTATGTTTCCTTCCAGACCAACCTACACAACCTGTGACAAACAAACAAACACAAATTCAATTATATACATAAGAATAATTTTCCTGTTTTTTATTTATTTAAAATTTTTTTATTAAAATTTTTTTATTAAAATTTTTTTTATTAAAATTTTTTTATTAAAATTTTTTAAATATTTTTTATAAACATTTTTGTTAAAAAAGAATTTTTTTCTGAAAATTTTAATAATTGTTTTTTTTTTTTTAATATCCCACTATCAAATATTTTCATGTCCAACCACTGTCACTCAAGTTATGCAAGTCTCCTCATTCATTCATCCTTCCGAAATTTTCACACTCACATTCTATCAACCAAATTTATGTGTCTTACATTTGTACATTTTAACAGTTTTTGTTGTTGGTTTTGTTTTATTTGTTTGCCTTCACACATGGAGTAAAACAAAAATAAGTAGACGGCGGAATATATAACAAAATTTATTATTTGTTCATTTCTGCCATTTCATTTTGCCTGATTCAGTGAAACTATCATAACAATTTTTCCCTTATTTGTTCGTTGTCGTCCTTGTAGTCGGCGCCGCTGCCGTCACAGCAAACATCGTCATTTGTAGTTAGGGCATTTTTACATGCTTTCTCATTCATTTTGTTGCAAAAACAAAAAAAAGAATACTTTTCGTAGAATTCATAAACACAGAAAAAGTTTCATCCGATAGTAAGGCAGAATTTTCTAGGAAAATTAAATTTTTTTTGGAAATTTTCTATGAGAAGCACTTTTTCGAAATAGAAATTAAAAAAAAAATAGTTCATTTTTTACCAAAAATTATTTAATTTTTTCCTAAAAATCAGTTAATTTTGTCCAAAAATTAAGTTAACTTTTTCCAAAAATTAGTTAATATTTTCCAAAAAAGTTAGATAATTTTTTCCAGAAAATTAGTTTTTCCAAAAAAAAAAATTAATTTTGTCTAAAATATAAGTTAATTTTTCCCAAAAAATTAGTTAATTTTTGTTAAAAAATTGTAGACTTTTTCCCTAAAATCCGATTTATAATATTTGTTAAATGAGACTCTTTTTATAGTGTGCTCTGATTTTAATACCAAATTTTTTATAGGCCATATTTTAGGAATATTTTTATGGAAACTCCAAAAGCTTTTCCAAAATTTAGTTAATTATTTTAAAAAAATTAGTTAAGTTTTTACAAAATATTAATTAAATTTTTACAAAAAATAGTTAATTTTTTTCCATAAAATTAGTAACCTTTTCCAAAAAATTAGATAATTTTTGTCCAAAAATTGTGAACAAATCCGATATTAAATAACTGTTGAATATTTTATGGAAATTCCAAAAAATTAATTAATTTTTTCCAAAAGAAATTAGTTAATTTTTTCCAAAAGAAATTAGTTAATTTTTTTCCAAAAATTAGTTAATTTTTTTTCCAAAAATTAGTAAATTTTTTCCAAAAATTTGTTTATTTTTCCAAAAATTTGTTAATTTTTTTTAAATTAGTTAATTTTTTCCAAAAAATTGATAAATTTTTTCCAAAAAACATATTAAAATTTTTTTAAGAAAAATTAGTTAATTTTTTTTACAAAATTAGTTAATTTTTTCCAAAAATTAGTTAATTTTTGTTCAAAAATTGTGTATTTTTCCCTAATATCCGATATAAAATAGTTGTTGAATGAAACTCTTTTTGTTGTGTGCTCAGATTTTAATACCAAATTTTGTGTAGGCCCTATTTAAGTAACATTTTTAAGAAAAATTCCAATTTTTTTTTTTTTTTGAAAAATGAGTTATGTTTTTCCAAAAATTTGTTAATTGATTTAAAAAAATTAGTTAATTTTTTATAAAAAATTAGTTTTTTTTTTTCCATAAAATTATTAACATTTTCCAGAAAATTAGTTAATTTTTTCCAAAAAATTAGTTTATTTTTTCCAAAAATTTTGTTAATTTGTTCAAAAAAAGTTAATTTTTTCCAAAAATTAATCAATTTGTTAAAAAATTTGTTAATTTTTGTCCAAAAGTTGTGTTTTTTTCCCTAAAATCCGATATAAAATATTTGTTGAATGAAACTCTTGTTGTTGTGTGCTCAGATTTTAATACCAAATGTCATATAGGCCATATTTTTTTTAATTTTTTTTTTTTCAAAAAGTAAGTTAATACTTCCCAAAAATTAGTTGTTTTAAAAAAATTAATAAATTTTTTCCATATTTTTCTGAATATTTTTATTTAATTTCCAAAATTTAAATTAATTTTTTTTTTTCAAAAAGTAAGTTAATACTTCCCAAAAATTAGTTGTTTTAAAAAAATTAATAAATTTTTTCCAAAAAATTGCTTAATTTTTTCCATAAAATTAGTAAATTATTTCCAGAAAATTAGTAAATTATTTCCAAAAAAATTGATAATTTTTTCAAAAAAAATTGTTAATTTTTGTCAAAAAATTTGTGATGTTTTTCCAAAAATTAGTAAAATTTTTTTAAAATTATTTAATTTTTTCTGAATATTTTTATTTAATTTCCAAAATTTAAATTAATTTTTTTTTTTCAAAAAGTAAGTTAATACTTCCCAAAAATTAGTTAATTGTTTTAAAAAAATTAATAAATTGTTTCCAAAAAATTGCTTAATTTTTTCCATAAAATTAGTAAATTATTTCCAGAAAATTAATAAATTATATCCAAAAAAATTGATAATTTTTTCCAAAAAAAATTGTTAATTTTTGTCAAAAAATTTGTGATATTTTTCCAAAAATTAGTAAAATTTATTTAAAATTATTTAATTTTTTCCAAAAATAAGTTAAAATTTTTTAAAAAGTAATTAGTTAATTTTTTTCCAAAAAATTAGTTAATTTTTGTGGATTTTTTCCCTAAAATCCGATATAAAGTAGTTGTTGAATGGAACTCGTTTTGTTGTGTGCTCAGATTTTAATACCAAATTTTGTGTAGGCCATATTTTAGTAATATTTTTATGGAATTTCCAAAAAATTATTTTTTTTTTCAAAAAAAGTTGTTTTTCCAAAAATTAGTTAATTGTTTTAAGAAATAAGTAAATATTTTACAAAAAATTATTTAATTTTTTTCCCATAAAATTAGTAACCTTTTTCAGGAAATTAGTTAATTTTTTCATAAAATTAGTTAATTTATGCCCAAAATTTGAGGATTTTTCCCTAAAATCCGATATAAAATATTTGTTGAATGAAACTCTTTTTGTTGTGTGCTCAGAGTTGAATACCAAATTTTGTGTAGGCCATATTTTAGTAATATTTTTATGGAAATTCCAAAAAATTATTTTTTTTTTTCAAAAAAAGTTGTTTTTCCAAAAATTAGTTAATTGTTTTAAGAAATAAGTAAATATTTTACAAAAAATTAGTTAATTTTTTTTTCCATAAAATTAGTAACCTTTTCCGGGAAAATAGTTAATTTTTTCATAAAATTAGTTAATTTTTGCCCAAGAATTGAGGATTTTTCCCTAAAATCCGATATAAAATATTTGTTGAATGAAACTATTTTTGTTGTGTGCTTTGATTTAAGTACCATATTTTATATAGGCCAGATTTTATGAATATTTTTATGGAAATTCCAAAAAATTAATTAATTTTTTCCAAAAAATAAGTTAATTTTTTTTTAAAAAATTACTTGATTTTTTTTAAAAATTAATAAAATTTTTCTCTAAAAATTAGTTCCTTTTTTTTAAAAATTAGTTTATTTTTCCAAAAATTTGTTAATTCGTTTTTGTTAGTTAATTTTTTCCAAAAAATTAATAATTTTTTTTTCAAAAAAAAATTTATAATTTTTTTCAAAATAAAAATTAATAATTTTTCCCAAAGAAAATTAGTTAAAATTTTTTCCAAAAAATTAGTTAATTTTTTCCAAAAAATGGTTAATTTTTCCATAAAATTTGTTCATATTTCCGAAAATTTAGTTAATTTTTTTCCAAAAGAATAGTTAATTTTTTACCAAAATAATGATCCTGGATTTTCTTTTATAAAATCCCTTATAAAACATTCTTTCAATAAAACCCTCTCCTAATATTTCTCTCTGTGTATTGCTACCGCTGTTATTTGCCGAGTTCAGTGTATCTCAGACTTCCCTTATTTGATTATATAACATGTTGTTTTCAAACGTATATGTATGAGTGTGAGCTGTTTCGTGGTTTCTAGGATTTGCTTGGGGGCCCTCAGAAGCAGCATTGATGTCCTTAACAACGTCATCATTGCCACGCTGCCGTTGTTGTTCGTCAACGCCAAAAGGCGACTTCTTTTCCATTTTTTTTTTAACGCTGGTCTTTTTTTCCACCACAATTTCTTTGGTGGTGGTTGTTGCCTGATTCAATTGAAGCTTTGATCAAGAAAATAACGCCTATGACAACAACGTAGGAAGCAAGAGGTCCTTCCATTCAATATTCCTTGTCGGCTTGCATGCATATGAAGTTGAAAACTTGAAAGCAATGCACTCTCTTGCAAGGCTTCATTTGCAGTTGCAATAGTTTATTTTCCAATGTGGGCTACTGTGTGCGCCTTGAACAAATCATCAAAGCTTTGTTGCCAGGCGTTGCTCGGTTATACTTTTGGGATTTCATTCGCATACATACAACCCACATCCTTTTCCTCGCAGCCTAAGTTGTTGCCTTCAGTTCGTGCTTTGCATAGGTCTCTGACTCTTCTTGGTGCATTTATATTTATTCCCAAGGAGAAGAATAACCATATGGCCTGAAATGCCTTGCTTGAAATCCTTGCTTGATGGTCGATGAGTTTTTTTTTTTTGTTTTGGTACTTTTTTTTTCTGTGGAAAAATTTTGAAAAGCAATTTCTTGCTTTTAGCTCTTGGCTGTTTGTTTCCCATAACCGCATGTGGTTTTATTACATCCAGCAAACTCAGAGCAATCATTTGATTTGTTGTAACTGTCAGGACATTTTGTAATTGAGTTTTGGGTTTTTTTTTTGATAAAACTCAGCAAAAATATAGAAGAGAATGACAGAAAAATTTTGAAAATTTGATTAAAATTTTCGATAGTTTGAAAATTTTTCTTGAAAAAAATGTCAAGATTTTGTTAGGAAACAAATATTCAAAATCGTAGATATAAAAATGAATTTGGGTTTGTTCGTCGATTTGTTTGTTCCGTGATGTGCCACTTAATGACACCGAAATTAGTTTAAACTGTTGGGGTTAAATAACCAGGGGGGACGCCCCATCCCAAAACCCACCCGAAAGGACATTTTAACCGATTTGGACAATATGGGTATCAAATGAAAGGTATTTAAAAGTAGAGTACGAACTTAGTATAAACATTTCACCCTTAGGGTCGGTGGTGGGGAGGGTCCCCTACCCCCAAAAATAGCACTCAATAGGACACTATCGCTTTTGGCAATATGGGTAATAAATGAAAAGTATTTAAAAGTAAAGTACAAATCTGACATAAAAATGTATTCCTTGATGCCGGAGGGGTCCCCCCAAAACCCCACAGCAGGACTTATTTACCGATTGGGACAATAGGGGCTTAAATGAAAGGTATTTTGGGTGTTAGATACGAATATGGTATTAAAAATTGGGTCCAACTACCTAGGAGTCCGCCCCAAAGTAGCGCCCAAAATCAAAAGTGGACCGATCGGGACAATATGGAACTCAAATGGAAGGTATTTGGGAGTAGAGTATGAATATGATATTTAAAGTTTGGTCCAAGTATCAGGGAGCCGTCCCAAGCTCAAAATCATCCCAAAAATACCGCCAAAAGTCAAAGTGTACCGTTTGGGACAATATGGGACTCACATAAAAGGTTTTCGGGAGTAGAATGCGAATATGGTGTCAAAAATTGGATCCAAATACCTAAGGCGTCGCCCCAAGAGTACCTCACAAAATAAAAAGTGGACTGATCGGGATAATATAGAACTCCAATGAAAGGTATTCAGGAGTAGAGTATGAATATGATATTAAAAACTGAATCCAAGTATCTAGGGGGCCGTCCCAAGCCCAGAACCGCCCCAAAAGTAACTCCCAAAATCAAAGTGGACCAATTGGGACAATATGGGACTCAAATGAAAGATATACGGGAGTAGAATGCGAATATGATGTCAAAAATTGGATCCAAATTCTTAAGTCGCTCCAAACCCAAAGCCGCACCAAAAGTGCCGCCCAAAATCAAAGGTGGACCGATCGGGCCAATATAAGACTCCAATGATAGGTATTCGAGAGTAGAGTATGAATATGATTATCGAATATTAAAAATTGGCTGTAATTAAAACTAACTGTCCCAAGTGTTTATATTAGCTGATCATGACAATATGGGACTCAAATAAAAGCTATTCGGGAGTAGATTACGAATATGATATTAAAAATGAGGTTCAAGTGGTAGGAGTTTGCCTACCCCTCAAAACACATCATAAAATGTGAATAATTCTCAATCACGGCTATACGGGCTTCAATAAAAGGTATTTGGTGGTAGATAAACAAATTTTACTTGGGAGATATACATGGTAGTAACTAATAAATTTATCGAATGGTGCTAATAAAGACGCAGCAGAGAGGACCGCGTACAAATAGTTTTTTTTTAAAGAAAATTTATTAAAAAAAACTTCAAAATTTTTTATGAAACAAATTGAAAAAATTTTTATGGAAAAAATTTAAAACTTTTTATCAAATAAAAATTTTAAAATTTTTTATTAAAAAAAATATTTTTTAAGAAAACGAAGATTTGGAAATATTTCTATAGAAGAAGTGACAAATTGGCGTTTTTTTTTTGTGTAGAAAAAAATTCTTTCGAATCTTCTACAAAAAATTTAATTTTTTCTGCCTTGCTTTGTTTTTCCATATTTTACCTTATTATACGAAAATATGTTTCACGATGCTATACCCGTTTATTGAGCTCCACAACTTGCTTTCCATATATTTCCTCATGGCCAGTTCTTGTGAGAATTTCTTTGTCTATTTCAGTTGGTGGAGTAGATATCAAATTGGCTGCGCAAGGAATACGGCCAGTCAACCAACCAACTCATGCCGACAAAATTGTGAACCATTTGTCTTTTCCATCATGAGTGTCATGTTTTATCGATATGTCTCTTCGGTTCCGTTTTTTTTTGTTTTTGTCTTTTTTTCTGGTGTTGAAATATGGAAAACGTTTTGCCATAAATAAGTTCCCAAGTTAATTTTTTTTCTTATTTTAAAATTTTTTCCAATTTTTTCTTTTCATGATGCTCTTTAACAATGATTTCGATTTGAAATTGAACCAGAAAAAAGAGCTCTACAACTGCTTTGTCGTTCTGTATGACCGCAGAGGAGGACCATACAAGACCCCTAAGTATTTTGATTCGTATGAATAGTTCAGTGGCTGGTAGCACAATTTGCATGTCAGTAGTGTTGAAGTATGAAAAAAAAAAACGAACAAGAACATATTTCGGAAGCATGCTTATGATGAGGGGTCATTTCAAAATGGGGGGGAGCTATGTGAAGGCCACCGTAGTGTAGAGCTTAGCATGTCCGCTTACGACGCTGAACGCCTGGGTTCGAATCCTGGCAAGAGCATTCATAAATAAAAATTTTTCAGCGGTAGGTTTCTCCTCTTAATGGTGGCGACATTTGTGAGGTACTGTACCATTTGGCATGGCAGCCATTAAACACTTCACAAAGAGGAGTCGCACTGCGGCACGCCGTTCAGACTCGGCTATAAAAGAGAGGCCCCTTATCATTAAGCTTAAATTCGAATCGCACAGCACTCATTGATATGTGAGAAGTTTGCCCCCGTTCCTTAATGGAATGTTCATGGGCAGATTTTGCATTTGCATGTGAAACACAAAGTTTTTGATATTTTTTTTGGATTTTCTAAGAAACTGAAAATTTCAGAGTATTTCTATACAAAATAATTTTCTCTTTTTTTAATTTTTCTATTAAAATTTTTGCAACATTTCCCATCCTCCCCTCGTTATGACCCCTTAATGTTGTTGGCTTTGTTTTCTACAACTTTAAATTGCAGTATGGCACCAATGTCTCCCTTTGGCAATGTGGTGAAGCTGCTCCCCCAACATGACCATCCACCATCACCATTACTTGACGAAAGAAAAGTGGTGTGTGAAATGAAACATGTGATCAGAAAATGTTCTGCTTTATTTTCAATTTTATTGTAAATCGTTTCAATGTCTGGTGCAAAAAGAAAATTGCACAAAATGAGCTTCAAAAAAAAAGAAGCCACAGAACGAAAACATTCCTTTCATATGCAATAAATGGCTCTCTTTGGGAAAAAACACAAGCAAATGGGTTAAGGTATTTGGTTGTGTTTAATGGGGAGGAGAGGTAGGAAAGGATTACAGATTTTTTTTTCAAACTTGCAATTCTAGTACTTTTAGAAAATATGGTCGAAATTTTATTTCTTTCAAAAATTTTGAAAATTTAAAAAAAAAAAATATATTTTTAAAAACTTATTTTTTAAAAATTAAATATTTTAAAAATTTTATTTCAAATAAAAATGTTATCAAATATTATTTCTTAGTTTAGGTTAGGTTAAAAAGAGAGTGCAGATAATAATCCGCCCCATGCCACTATGGACAGAAACCTTAGCCAGTAATTGGCTTGTGGTGCGCTCTAAAAACTGTAAAGTTACCTCTAAAAAGAACATTTTAAGAGTAAGAGGTAACCCATCGGCAATCCCAACTCTTGTTATATATGATCAGGTGTTCACTGACACGGTTTATAAGGCAAATCTACTGGCTGAAATGTTTGCAGTACCTAGTTCGATGCCTCAGATATTCTTTCGAACACGTGGAGTCAAAAGGGTCCTTGCGGATCTCGACGTTAATAAATCTCCGGGCCCGGACGGTATATCAATACTTGTCCCTTGTAAGTGCTCTTCGACGCTTGCTCGTCCACTACGAAACTTTTTCAACCTTGCTTACCGTGCGGGAGTTTTCCCGGCGCGTTGGATGTTGCATATGTTCAGCCAATCCCCAAAAAGGTGGGGCGAACAACCCTACGAAGCTCTTCGCTCTCCAAAGTTATGGAGAGTATGGTTAACCATTATCTTGCCACATACTTAGAGTCCAATGGCCTTCTTAGCGACAGACAGTATGGATTCCGCAGAAATCGCCCTACAAGAGACCTAATGGCATTTTTGTCGGAGCGATAAAGTCGCTTTATCCACCAGTTTGGTGAGAGTAAGGTGGTGGCTCTAAATATCTCCAAGGCATTTGATAGGGTCTGGCACGGTGTACTTTTATCAAAGCTTGTCACATTTGGATTCGGTGATAACTTTATTCGATTTATATCGAGCTTTCTCAGAGATCGCACTATACGAGTCGTTGTAGATGGGTTCTCATCGGATGAGTATACATTGACCGCAGGTGTGCCATAAGGTTCTGTCCTTTCCCCTTCTTATTTTCTTATTTTCATTGACGATCTATTGGGTCAGACTTCGAAGCCAGTCTACACAATTGCCGATGAAAGTAGTCTGTGTCATTCATATTCCGTCCTCAAGAAATTGTGGATAGGAGGCGGATTATGGATGAGACGCTTTCCTAGGATTTGTTGGCCATTTCCGACTGGGGTAGAATGAACAGAGTAGACTTTAACGCACAGAAGACGTAGTGCTGTTTCTTGTCTCACAAGCGATTCACTGACCCACTTTAATCGTCGATATCTATCGACGGTTCAGATATTGAGCAGTCAGATGCTCTGGGCTTGAAGATACAAGAAAGATGACCAAAGGTCATCGGTCAAAACACGTATTCGAAGTGTCGAAAGAAGCATTCAAGTGTTTGGGCTTTCTTAAACAGTGCAATAAATATTTCACCTCTTCTGATCTCCTCAATATATTGGGTTGCCCAAAAAGTAATTGCGGATTTTTTAAAAGAAAGTAAATGAATTTTTAATAAAACTTAGAATGAACTTTAATCGAATATACTTTTTTTACACTTTTTTTCTAAAGCAAGCTAAAAGTAACAGCTGATAACTGACAGAAGAAAGAATGCAATTACAGAATCACAAGCTGTGAAAAAATTTGTCAACGCCGACTATATGAAAAATCCGGAATTACTTTTTGGGCAACCCAATATATACTACCTACATCAGGCCGTGGATGGAATATAACTCTCATATACGGGCAGGAGCTCCAAAATCATCTTTGGAGCTACTTGACCGGGTTCAACGGAGAGCGATGGTGTTGATTGGGGACAGTAGGATATCACACTCTATTGCTTCCCTTGAACAACGCCGGAATGTGGGTAGCGTTGTATTGCTCTATCGTTATTTTCATGGCGTGTGTTCCAGGGATATTCGTCTTCTTATCCCTGACGTTAGGATGTTCACCAGGAACACAAGACTTGCCAGGAACTCACACCCGTTTGTAATTGATTAGCCAGTCGACGGAACCATGCATTACCGAGAAAATTAATTTTTCGCCCGAACCATTCTTATGTGGAATCGACTTCCGGCTAATGTTTTTCCCACCGACATTGACGTTCAGAAATTTAAGACGAACATCAATAAACGCTACTCCCTCTTAGCCCCCTCCAACACTTAACTTTCCTAAATGGCAACGCAATGTACTGCATATATAGGGGAAATCCTTTGCGTATTGGTTATGTGACAAAAATGTGTCCCGTGTTGATTCCTAAAGTATACTGACTTCCTTTCTGTAATAGTCTCGTCTTCTCACGGTCAGATTTTCCCCATAGGATTTTCGTCGTCCTACCGACTGTTTCGCTGTTCCACAGTGTTACATGTCACCCCACGCCCTTAACTCCTACTGTGACGAATCGATAGGCTTTGGGTTAACCAAGTTTATTAACGGCAGTCCTGTGGCTTTCACTGCCAAATCGTCTGCTTTCTCATTCTCACTTACTGCGCAATGGCCCGGCACCCAAACGATGTGGATCGCCCTCATAGAGGGCGTTAATCTCCTTCTTACACTCCAAGACTGTTTGTGTTCAAGATGTTCGTACTCGACGTACTCGCGTTAACACTACACCACCTCTCGCATTGCGTGATCGCCCGGATCTCTGCCTGCAGTACCGTATTATGATCAGGCAGTCTAAAACATAGCTCATTCCCTGGGTTTTCAATTTAGACCCGCAGGCCCACTCTGTCCACTTGCTTTGATCCATCTGTGTAAAATGATCTTCCAGATGGCAATACTAGAGTTCCGTCAATTCAAAACTGTGCCGCTGGCAACAGTGCCACGCACTCGACCACAACTGTCGTCTCAGGTATCCGATCGGAAACGTCTTCCATTCCATCCAGATTACCTATTGTCGCCTCGTTTATACCGCGATGGTGTGACCTGCTCCTATCATCTATCTATTCTCCCATCGCCTTAAGTCTCATAGCCGCAGTGGATGCCTCACACTTAATCTGTATGTCAATGAATCGTATATCTAGAATAGTCTCCAATGCCCTATTGGGCGTGGTCCTCATCGCTCCGCCTATGCCAAGACAGCATGTTCTCTGAACCTGTTGTATGGTCCTTATGTTGCACTATTTCTCCGTCCTTCAGTCTTTCAAAATAGAGATATTGAGCTGAAACTTTGCACAGATTTTTTTTCTTGTCCATAAGCAGGCTAAGTTCGAAGATGGGCTGTATCCGATCCGCCGATTAAAGGTCTAAGTGCCATAAAAGCCACATTTATTATCCGATTTTGCTAAAATTTGGGACAGTAAGTTGTGCTAAGACCTTCATCATCCTTCTTCAATTTGGCTTAGATCGGTCCAGCTTTGGATATAACTGCCATATAGACCGATCTCTCGATTTAAGGCTTTGGGCCCATAAAAGGCGCATTTATTGTACAATGTCGCCGAAATTTGGGATAGTGTGTTAAGTTAAGTCCCTCGACATACTTCTGCAATATGGCTCAGATCGGTCCAGATTTGAAAATAGCTGCCATATAGGCTGATCTCTCAATTTAAGGTCTTGGGCCCATAAAAGGCGCACTTAGGGTCCGATGTCGCCGAAATTTGGGAGTTGTGTCGGGTCCTTTGACATTCCTATTCAATTTGGCCCAGATCGGTCCAGATTTGGTTATAGCTGCCATATAGACCGATCCCTCGATTTAAGGTTTTGGGCCCATAAAAGGCGCATTTATTGTCCGATGTCGCAGAGATTTGGGACAATGACTTAAGCCCCTCGACATACTTCTGCAATATGGGTCAGATCAGTCCAGATTTGGATATAGCTGCTATATAGACCGATATCTCGATTGAAGGCTTTGGGCCCATAAAAAGAGCATTTATTGTCCGATTTCGCCGAAGTTTGAGGCAGTGAGTTTTGTTAGGCCCTTCGACATCTTTCTTAAATTTGGATCAGATCGATCCAGCTTTGGATAAAACTGCCATATAGGATGTCGATTTAAAGTTTTGAGCCCATAAAAGGCGCATTTATTGTCCGATGTCTCCGAAATTTGGGACAGTGAGTAAAGTTAGGCCCCCTGAAATCTTTCTGCAATTTTTTGGATATAGCTGCCATATAAACCGTACGCATGATTTAAAGTTTTGGGCCCATAAAAATCGCATTTATTGTTCTATTTCGCCGAAATTTAGGACAGTGAGTTGTGTAAGGCCCTTCGACAACTGTTTTCAATTTGGCCAAGATAGGTTCAGATTTAGATATAGCTGCCATATAGACCTACCTCTCGATTTAAAGTCTTGGCCCCATAAAAGGCGCATTTAAAATCCGATTTCATTGAAATTTAACACCGTGACTTATGTTAGGCTTTTCGACGTCCGTGTCGTATAGATTCAGATCGGTTTATTTTTAGATATAGCTACTAAAAAAAAACAATATTTTGTTATACATAATTGAACAATGACTTGTACTTATTAGTATTTGGTCCGAATCGGACCCTATTTCGATATACTTGCTAAGGGGCATAAGGAATGCATTTTTCACCGGATTGTGATGAAAGGTGGTTTACATATATATCCGAGGTGGTGGGTATCTAAAGTTAGGCCCGGCCGCCTTTTTAGTTGTTTTTTTTTATTTTTTTTAGTTTGTTTTTTTATTATTATTTTTTTATTTTTTATTTTTTTTTTATTATTTTTTTTATTATTTTTTTATTATTTTTTTTATTATTTTTTTATTATTTTTTTTATTATTTTTTTTTATTATTTTTTTTTATTATTTTTTTTTATTATTTTTTTTTATTATTTTTTTTATTATTTTTTTTATTTTTTTTATTATTTTTTTTTTATTTTATTTTATTTTATTTTTATTTTATTTTATTTTTATTTTTTTTTATTTTATTTTATTTTATTTTTATTTATTTATTTTTTTTATATTTTTTTTTATTTTTATTTTTTTTTTATTTTTATTTTTTTTTATTTTTATTTTTTTTATTTTTATTATTTTTTGTTTTTATTTGTTTTTAATTTAGTTTTTATTTTTGTTTTATATTTTTTTTTTTAATTTTAATTTATTTTATTTTATTAATTTATTATTAATTTTATTATTTTTCTTAATTTATTTTCATAATTTATTTTTTTATTTTTTTAAATTTTTATTTAATGAGATTCCATTGCAGGATATTGTCCAGCTTTAGACCATTGTGTAATGCTTTTTATTTAAAGAATAGTATAGCAATAAAAGATTTAAAAAATCTGCAGTGTATTTTTTAATTTTAATTTTATTTTTTAATTATCTTCTTAACCTTTTTTATTTGAATTTTTTTTATAATATTTTTTGTTTTAATTTTTTTAAATTTGTTTTTTTATTTTTTAATATTTTTTTTTTTCTTTATTTTTTTTCTAATTTTTACTTCCTTTCTTCCGTTTGTCCCTTTTGTCCAATATCAGTTCGTTTTAAGCGAACAATGATGGCACTGAAAAATCGTCAGTCCTCGTACTGGCATTTGGTCTGTCAGTTTGCCATTATGCGGCCATGATAAAGTTTTCCCATATTTTTGTTAAAAAACACATGTCGTTCTGTCAGCCATGAATGAAGAATTGAGGGTTCATTAAACCATGGCTATTCGTTTGCATTTTAAAACAAACCATACCAGGATGATATTGAAGTGCCGCCAATGAAGTTGATACCCTCTCTTCCATTAATGTCTTTAAAAACATAAATACACCTTAAATGGTTTTATTGATTATCATCAATTGTAGGTCTCTTTTGTTTTTCATTGCCTTTTCGTTTTTTTTTTTTCATTGCCTTCAAAGTCATCGTCGTTATCATCGTCAATACAAACACAATGGCAGTTTTAATATTTAATAATTTAGCTTGAAAGAGTCTTTGCGACAGCGATTACATGCCACCAACCAATGATGATATCCTTGATTAACCTCTACTGCCATTTAGCCGTATAGTCTGTCTGACAATAGAAACAACTCACCTATACTCAAACTCTCGCAGGCATTTAGAGGTTTAGTGTTGGGTGTGTGTGAGTGTGTGCCAACTTGTCAAACGGGAAACGGAAGTGAAGGCCGGGTATGCTATAAAATGTTGATTGTTCTCTCTGTCAGTTATTTCAAACCACTAGGGTTTTATGCAATATACGTTATTGACAGATAAAAACGAAAAAAGTAAGCCAAAAAATTGCGAGAACGTTTACAATGGGGGTCTCCGAAGGAAAATAAAAAATTTTAAAGTTTTGATGATAATTTTGAAATTCCTTTTAGAAACATTGTTAAGCAAAGGTTGAACTTAAAGCTGAATTAAAATCCCAACATTACAATGCTTAACTGTCAGGGTTTTAGATCGCCCTCTAATATTTTTACCTTGAATTTTCCTATATCTCTTCTGGTACATTTTTTATGTACCATTTTTTTTTGTCATGATTAATGACAGCTTTCCCAGCAAACACATTGTCGTTGAATAATTAATGCTAATTTATTATTTCTCATTTGTTTCGTTTTAGGTAAGCGAAAATATATGCAAATATCTTAGCCCACTTTTGCGGGGAAAAGAGAAATTCATTTGCTCCTCATCCAACATCAACAACATAAGGTAACATCTGGTGACTATGATAATATGATTGGTCTATGGCCCTTGAAGCCCTAGACCCTTGAAGGTGTTAAACTACAAACTCCTCCATCCATGTTGGAGAATAGTGAGTTTTTGAAACTGCACCATAAATAATTATAAAATATTGCCCACTAACATTAAACCTCAAACTGAATATTTAAATACGTGCCTAACTGCATGGCATGCAGGAGGAGCAGTTAATGTATTGGGTTGCCCAAAAAGTAATTGCGGATTTTTTAAAAGAAAGTAAATGCATTTTTAATAAAACTTAGAATGAACTTTAATCAAATATACTTTTTTACACTTTTTTTCTAAAACAAGCTAAAAGTAACAGCTGATAACTGACAGAAGAAATAATGCAATTACAGAGTCACAAGCTGTGAAAAAATTTGTCAATGCCGGCTATATGAAAAATCCGCAATTACTTTTTGGGCAACCCAATACTTAGAGAAAAGCGTAACAAGCAGGAAAGGATAGTAAGATACGAAAGACGAAAAATTTGTATACCCTCCACCAAAGGGGATATATTAATTTCGTCATTCTGTTTGTAACTCCTCGAAATATTGGTCTAAGACCCCATAAAGTATATATATTCTTGGTCGACATGACATTTTAAGTCGAACTAGCCATGTCCGTCCGCCTGTCCGTTCGTCAGTCCGTCTGTCCGTCCGTCTGTCTGTCGAAAGCACGCTAACTTTCGAAGGAGTAAAGCTAGCCTCTTGAAATTTTACACAAATACTTCTTATTAGTGTAGATCAGTTGGGATTGTAAATGGGCTATATCGGTCCACGTTTAGATATAGCTGCCATGTAAACAGATCTGGGATCTTGACTTCTTGAGCCGCTAGAGGGTACAATTCTTATCTGATTTGGCTGAAATTAAGCATGAGGTGTTTTGTTATGACTTTCAACAACTTTGCTGAGTATGGTTTCAATCGATCCATAACCTGATATAGCTGCCATACAAATCGATCTGGGGTCTTGACTTCTTGAGCTTCTAGATGGTGCAATTCTTATCCGATTTGGCTGAAATATTACACGACGAGTTTAGTTATGACTTCCAACGACTGTATTCAGAATGGATCAAATCGGTCCATAACCTGATATGGCTGCCATATAAACCGATCTGGGGTCTTGACTTCTTGAGCCTATAGAGGACGCAATTATTATCCGATTTGGCTGAAATTTTGCATGAGGTGTTTTGTTATGAATTTCAACAACTGTGCTGAGTATGGTTTAAATCGGTCCATAACCTGATATAGCTGCCATACAAACCGATCTGGGGTCTTGACTTCTTGAGCCACTAGAGGACGCAATTCCTATCCGACTTGGCTGAAATATTGCATGACGTGCTTTGTTATGATTTCCAACAACTGTATCAAGAATGGTTCAAATCGGTCCATAACCTGATTAGCTGCCATACAAACCGATCTGGGGTCTTGACTTCTTGAGCCTCTAGAGGACGCAATTATTATCCGATTTGGCTGAAATTTTGCATGAGGTGTTTTCTTATGACTTTCAACAACTGTATCAAGAATGGTTCAAATCGGTCCATAACCTGATATAGCTGCCATACAAACCGATCTGGGACCTTGACTTTTTGAGCCACTAAAGGACGCAATTATAATCCGATTTGGCTGAAATTTTGCATGAGGTGTTTTGTTATGACTTTCAACAACTGTGCTAAAAATAGTTCAAATCGGTCCATAACCTGATATAGCTTCCATATAAACCGTTCTGGGGTCTTGATTTCTTGAGCCACTAGAGGGCGTAACTATTATCCGATTTAGCTGAAATTTCGTACAACGGCTTCTCTTATGACCTTTAACATACGTGTCGGAAATGGCACGAATCGGTTTATAGCTTAATGCAGCTCCCCTATAAACCGATCTCCCTATTAACTTCTGCAGCCCCTAAAGTGCGCACTTCTTACTAGATTTAGGTGAAATTTTACACAATGACATCTACTATGGTCTGCAATATTCAGTTCAATTATTGAGCTTCTAGAGAGCGCAATTCTTATCCGATTTTTATACCCACCAATGTAGGATAGGGGTTATATTCATTTAGTCATTACATTTGCAACACATCGAAATATCAATTTCTGACATAGTATATATATTTCGGATCGTCGTAAAATTCTAAGACCATTTAACGATGTCCGTGTGTCTGTCCGTCCGTCTGTTGTAATCACTCAACAGACTCCACAGACTTCAAAAATTGAGTTATTGAGCTAAAATTTGGCACAGATACGTCTTTTTGATGCACGCTGGTTAAGTTCTTGAACGGGCCAAATCGGACCATGTTTGGATATAGCTGCTATATAGACTGATCTGCAGATAAGGGGTCTGAAGCCCATAAAAGCTTTATATTTCAACCGATTTCGCTGAAATTTGGAGACTATATTTAGATATAGCTGCCTTAAAGGGCGATCTCCAGATTAAGTGTCTGAAGCCCATAAAAGCTTTATTTATTACCCGAAGTTTGAAACAATGAGTTGTTTCAAGCCACCTGCCATCTGACCCAAATATGGTTTAGATCGCACTATATTAAGATATAGCTGCCATAAAGACCGATCTTCCGATAAAGGATTTGAAGCCCATAAAAGCTTTATTTTTTATTCGATTTCGCTGAAATTTGAGACATTGAGTAGTTTTCGGCCAAATATGATTTATATCGGGCAATATTTAGATACTAGCCAAACAGGGCCCGCTCCGCTACACCTTCTTTAACTTTTTAATATCTTTTTAGGGTGGGAACTCTTCGCCCTGAATGCGGATATCGAATTCGTGCCATTGTAGTCTATGACGCTGAACACGTTCGAATCCTGGCGAAAACATTGGACAAAGCGGTGTTTGGCGACATTTGCGAGGTACAATGCCATGCATGGTCATTTATAAACTTTTCCCCAATGAGGTGTCGCACTACGGAACGCCGTTTGGACTCGGCTTTAAAAAAAAGGTCCCTATTATTGAGTTTAAACTTAAATCATTCTGATGTCTCAGAACCCTTTTCGGTTCCTGATGGTAATATTCTTACTTAGGGTAATGCTCTCATTAGGGGAGGGATGCCACCTCAGACATTTCGACTCATATATGGATATCAAATTCGTGCTGCTCTTCCAAATTCCTTTAATTTGACCCCATATTGCCATGGCACGTAAATATGAGTCGTTTGGAGGGTGTTTTGGGACTGGGCGGCCACCGGTACTTTGCACTGAAAATAGATATCAAATTCGTTCTTTATTCCCAACGGAAATGCAGTTCAGTTTAAGGGGTGCTTTAGGGCGTACCCCAAAACACTTGGCTCCAAAATTGGATATCCAATTCGTATTCTACTCTCAAGTACCTTTCATTTGAGTCCCATATTGTTATAATGGGTCAAATAACCCATTTGCTGTATCTTTAGGAGGAAAAACGTCATATTCGTAATCTACTCCCTAATACCTTTCATTTGAGTCCCATATTTACATGAACTTCAAATATTTCTGTTTAGAGGAGTTTTGGGGTTTGGGGGGCCCGCTGGGTACTTGGAACCAAATTTTAATATCATATTCGTATTCTGGTCTCCAATAACTTTAATTTTATACCCTAATTTTGCCCATCGCACCACTTTCGTATATGGGCTCTACCCGATATCTAAAATATTTAATATATATCTTATATTTCCATCCAGACAAACGTATACAATATATGAAAATTTTAAGAACACCGGTTCATTTGAGCCCCATATTGAAATGATCGTCCAATATGTCTGGAGGAAGTTTCGGGGTTGGGGCAGCCCGATGGGTACTACGACTCAAATTTTAATACCACATTCGTATTTTACTCTCCAATACCGTTCATTTGATACCTATATTGTCCCAAACGGTCCACTTTTGATTTTGGGTTGTGTTTTTGGCATAAGGGGGAGAGTCCGTCCCCCTTCCGATACCAAAAAATTATATAGCTATGTTTCCTTCTAACCAACCTACATAATATGCGAAAATTTCGAGAAAATCGGTTCTGCCGTTTTTCATTTTATACCGAACAAACAAATCGAGTCCCATATATCCATTTCGGGCGTTTTTGGAAGGTGGAGTGATCCCCTATACTTTGACATGAAGTAGTATGCCATATTCGTTATCTACTCCTGCATACTTTTCATTTGATACCCATATTGACCTTATCGGTCCACTTTTGATTTAGGTGGTGTTTTTTGGGATAACGGAGGAGGGTCCGCCCCCTTCCGTTATCAATAAATTATAAAGCCTATTCCTACTTCCTGACCATATTTGTAATCTACTCCCGAATACCTTTCATTTGAGTCCCATATTGTCATGATCGTCAAATAAACATATTTTAAGGGGCTTAGGGCCTGGGGCGGCCCCCCAGGTACATGGACCCAATTTTTATTATGAAATTCGTACTCTTCTCTTGAATACCTTTCATTTGAATCCCATATTGTCCCGATCGGTCTCCTTTTTTTTTTTTTTTTGGTAGTACTTTTGGGGTAAGGGGGAGGGTCCGCCCCATTCCGATATAAAAAAATTATATAGCCTATGTTTCCTTCCAGACCAACCTACACAATCTGTGAAAATTTCAAGGTAATCGGTGCAGCCGTTGTTGAGTCTATACGGAACAACCAAACAAACACAAATTGAATTTTATATATAAGACCGATATATTGTATATATATAAGACCGATATATTGTATATAGACCGATCTGTCGATAAGGGGTCTGAAGCCCATAAAAGCTTTATTTTTAAACCGATTTCGCTGTTATTTGAAACAGTGAGTAATATTGCGCCTCCCAACAAAGGACCCAAATATGGTTCAGATCGTACTGTATGTAGATATAGCTGTCATATAGACCGATCTCCTGATAAGGGGTCTGAAGCTCATAAAAGCTTTATTTATTGCCCGATTTCGTCGAAATTTGAAATAGTGAGTTATTTTTAGCCTCCCGACATCCAATCCATATATGGGTCAGATCAGACTAAATAGATATAGCTGTCATACAGCTGTCATTATAGACCGATCTTCCAATTTAGGGTATTAATCCCATAAGAAGTAGATTTATTGTCTGAAGTGTTACTTGTATATGAGTTCTCAGGACCTGAATAAAATGTGATCGAGACAAGCCACATATGATTTGTATAGAAAGTTGAAATTTATGCAGAAGGTGCCAATGGTTTACTAGCTGAGCAGAAGGTGCCAATGGTTTACTAGCTGAGCAATAAAAGACGCCCAAGGATTGTTGCTGCAGATCTGCGAAATGCGCCATCGGTCAGATGCCGTTTTTTTTTTTTTTTTTTTTTTTTTTTTTGAAATGAAATATTTGCAAAGCCTATTTTTTTAAATATCCATTTCCATGTATATATATTTTTCCCAATGTACTCGTTTGTTTCTTGTAGACTATGAATATGAGCTTCACAGCATATGAAATTGAATTTGAGACCCAGTCATGCAGCCACCTTAGCCAAGGAGTTGTTTTGCACCTCTTATCCTTTTTCATGTCGTTGTTGTTGTTCCTCTTCTTCTTTTTTGGGACTCCTTGTTTTCGTTCATTTGGTGTTGTTAAATATCTTATTACCCGACATAAATTTTACTATGACCACCACATTGTATTTGTCTTAGTACAGCAAATGGTTGAATAGACCGGCAAACAAGGATATATATAAGCCAACATTACCAACATAAACCGACAAACAACAGTTGTAGTAAAGGCAAAGCTAAAAACACCCAGTATCCGTAAGCTTATAAAGCCGGTAACAACAATGGCAGCTAACTAACTTAAATGTGTATTTGGCCCATACGTTGTCCTTTGCAGCCATAAAGGTAGCTAGTATGGTGTTTCATTTCTTTGCATATGTGTGTGTGTGATTGTTTGAGGGTTCTTTCTTCTTTTTTTTTGCCTTTGTAAGGTATTTAGTTTCTAGTTCAGTTCCATGGGGCCGTTACCTACCTATGCTGTTTGTTAACCACCCATCATAGTCCTAGTAGTCATCGTCATCGTCATCACAGTCGCCGTTGCCGTTACCATTGCCGCCGCCTTTACTGTGAGCAGTCCTTTGACTGGTACTCTTTGGAGCATGGAGCATTATTTAACCGCCCTTCTTGACGCCACTAAAAATGTTTTCCAACCGACACGAACATAACCCTCTGACGCCAACTTCATACTCTGGTTGCGTTTTTTTCGCATTGTTTTTGTTGTTGGTATAGTTAAGGAAATTTGTGGCATACAAAACTAGAATGGAGTGAACTGAAACAAAAGGAAACTAGAAAGGAAGAACTGGTTGGCCGACAATGGTGCCATGTTTTCACTGTGCTTGGTGCCTTTTTTGTTGATGTGTTTCTTTTTTGGGTAATTATGAGGAACTTGGCAAATGGGGTGATGAAAAGTCCAAAATTACGTTCAAGCACTTCTAGTACTGCCTTGTTTGCTTTAGAACCATATATGCAAAAAATAGGCTTAAAAATCGGGTTTATAGTTTAAAAATCATAGGCTCCTGACGGTTGCACATGGAAATGTTAGCACAAACATACCATTTAGAAACAGCAGTGATATTTTTATCATATTAATGAGTGCTGTCCAATCCAAGTTTGTGGCCAATGAAAAAAAGGCACTCCTTTTTATAGCCGATTCTAAACGGCGTATATGGACACTAAGTAAAGAAATTGCATATGGCTGAACACCTGCCAAATATTGCCAGCATTAGCGAAGTGGTGTTTTATTTTCTGATGTTTTCGCCAGGATTTGAACCCAGGGGTTCAGAGTCATAGACAGAAATATTTCAGAATTATTTCTATTTCGTTGTATTTTGGTCAAAAACGTTAGAATGATGCAGGGCTTTGTGTGTCGGCCATTCTTTCAATCGATTATGTTCGATATTTTTAATATCGATAAACTTTATATCGATTAAATATATTTTGATAATTTTTAAAACGATATTGATAACATATATAGATAAATTAATATTGATTAGTTATGTATTGATAAGTTTTAAAGAGTTTATTTGGATGGCGCTTATAATATATCGATAATTTTCAAACTGGTAATTTTGAAATCGATAATTTTAAAATCGATTGTTACAAAATCGATTGTTCTAAAAAAATAATTTTAAAATTCTTCATTTGTAAATTGTTGAATGTGCTTTTTCATTGTTTGGTATATCGACTTTTGTTGGAAAATTTGTTATTTTCTCTTAGAATATCGATTGATATTTTTCCTATCGGTACTATCGACAAAGTTAAATTTCTGCTAAATTGATCAGAAATAAGCAATCTGACACTTAATGCATGATAAAAAATACATTGCGTTTGTAGAAGTCGCAATTTTCATCCGATTGGGCTAAAATTTTGTGCAATAATTTCTCTCATAAATTATGTTTTATTTGGCAAAAATTTCTCTCATAAATTTTGTTTTATTCGGTTTTGTGCACCGATCTCCTGATTCTTTCTTCTCATTTTCGGTTTAAATATAGGTGATGGAAAATTGACGATAACATCGATACTATCGATATTCATTATTAGAAATATCAAATGTTGCGATTATCGATAGTTTGCCAGCTCTAGTTGTTTGTGTTGGCTCATTTTGTATCGATAATTTCTGTCATTATTTTTAATATCTATAACTTTCATACAAGTATCGATTAAGTGCATTTCGATTGTTTTAATAACGATGTTAATAATATATGTGTCAATAGTCTAATATTTATTAACTATATATCGATAATTTTTAATCATATAGTTTGATAGCGCTAATAATATAACTTTAATTTATAATCGATAGTTTTAAAAACGATAGTTTTGAAATCGATCATTTTATAATCAAAAATGTAAAATTTAAAATTTTAAAATTCTATGAAATGTAAAGTCGATACCGATACAAAGGAAAAGACAAAAAATTATAAATTATCGGTTTTGAAACCATCTTCAAGAAAATCGGTGTGCCTCTGACACTGAACGCTTCAATTCGGTTTAAACATCAGAAAAAATTTAAAGATGTGGTTATACCCTCAATTGTAAATCAATAGGTATAAAATCGACAAAATTAAAATCGATAGTAATAAAACTGATCTTAATGATTTTATATCGATAATTATATGATCGATACTTGTGAAATTGACAATTTTAAAGTCAAAATTATTGAAAAATTCGATTACTTCAAATCTGAATTTTTGAAAATCGATAACTGTAAGACCGATAGGGGTAAAATCGATAACTATAAATTAAAATCTGAATATTTTAGAATCGATAACTGTATGACCGATAGCGGTAAAATCGATAACTGTGAAATCGATAACTATAAAATCGATAACTGAAAAATTGATAATTTTTCAAATCCTAATGTGTAAAATATATATTCTTTTTGTCATTCCATCTGCAACACATCGAAATCTAAGACGAGCTAGCCATTCCCGTCAGTCTGTCTGTTGAATTCACGCTACAGTCTTTAAAAAAAAGATATTGAGCTCCAACTTTGCGCAGATTCTTTTTTTTTCCCTAAGCAGATTAAGTTCGAAGATGCGCTATATCGGACTATAACTTGATATAGCCCCCATAAAGACTGATCCGCCGATTTAATTTCTTAGGCCCATAAAAGCCACATTTATAATCCGATTTAATTGATATTTGGGACAGTGAGTAGCGTTAGGACAATGGACATCCATCTTCAATTTGGTCCACATCGGTTCAGATTTGGATATAGCTGCCAAATAGACGATCTCTCGATTTAAGGTCTTCGGCCCATAAAAGGAGCATTTATTGTCTGATTTCGATATAGCTGCCATATAGAACGATCTCTCGATTTAAGGTCTTGGGCCCATGGAAGGCGCATTTATTGAACGATTTTGCCAAAAATTGGGGCTGTGAATTGTGTCAATTTGACTCAGATTGGTCCAGATTTGACTATAGCTGCCATATAGACCGATCTCTCGATTTAAGGTTTTGGGCCCAGACAGGGCGCATTTATTGTCCGATGTTGCGAAAATTTGGGACAGTCAGTTGTGTTAGGCCCCTCGACATTTTTCTGTAATTTGGCCCAGATCGGTCCAGATTTAGATATATATGGCATGTAGACCGATCTCTCGATTTGAGGTCTGGGCCCATAAAAGGCGCATTTATTGTCCGATTTCGCGAAAGTTTGGGACAGTGAGTTGTGTTAGGCCCTTCGACATTCTTCATCAATTTGGCTCAGATCGGTCCAGATTTGGATATAGCTGCCATATAGACCGATCTCTCGATTTGAGGTCTTGGGCCCATAAAAGGCGCATTTATTGTCCGATTTCGCCGAAATTTGGAATAGTGAGTTGTGTTAGGCTCTTTGATATTTCTCTGCAACTTGGTCCAAATCAGTTTAGATTTGGTTATAGCTGCCATATAGACCGATAACTCGCTTTAAAGTCTTGGCCCCATAAAAGTCGCATTTATAATCCGATTATACAGAAATTTGACACAGTGACTTATGTTAGGCTTTTCGACATCCATGTCGTATATGCTTAAGATCGATCTGTTTATATTTGGATTCAGCTACCAACGAGAACAATAGTTTGCTCTACAAAATTTAACAATGACTAGTACTTATTAGCTGCTATGGGGGCATAAATTATGCAATTTTCACCGAATTATGCAAAAGGTGGTTTACACATGTACCAGAGGTGGGGGGTATACAAATTTCAGTCCGGGCGAACTTAACGCCTCTTTACTTGTTTATTTTAGTTGTATAATTATAGGGGCCACTATAGCTTAGAGGTTGGCTTGTCCACCTTTGACACTGAAAGCCTTAAACAGCTTTAAACACCGACAAAAATATCAGAAAACATTTTCAGCGGTGGTTTTCCCTTTCTAGTGCTGGCGACACTTGTGAGTTATTTTGTCCCTCTGCGATAAGCCTTTCGGACTCGGCAATAAAAAAAGGACATTCCTAAACTTTGAGCTTAAACTTGTGTCAGACACCACTTATTGATATGAGAGAAGTAAGGCCGCTGTTCCTTAATGGAATGTTCGTAGACATATTTGCATTTTAGCAATTGTGGAAATAACAGTGCAGGCAATATATCTTAATACTCGCTGAAGATTTCTGTAGGGAATTATCTACCCAATATGAACATCGTACAGCTTCGAAACGATTATACCCCATTCGGAATTCTATTCAGTCTACAATTATTTAGAAAATTATTGAAGAATTTCTGTATTCAACATGGCATCTGAACATACTTTTAATTGTTAATGTTAGAGAAATTTATTTTTTTTTTAATATCTGTTAACTGTTATTGTAGCACCCTTTGTCTCTGTCGGCATAATTCCTACCCATACATAGTATATCTTCGGGTATGGAATGGACTATAGTCATAAAAATAGCTACAAACACTACAATTCAGTATGGAAAACCGACAATTTTTCCCAACCAAAAACGAAAAACTAGTAACTACACTCTCACTAACTCATTTGCAAAATGTTATTTTGTGGATGGTTTATTCGTTCTAGACAGAGGAAGGAAAATTTTTGAAACAGTGATTCATCCTTGCACTTATAATATCGGCAAAACGAATGGAATGAACAAATGGACGGCATCGTCAACGACGAACAAACCGTAGTGAGAGAGCATTTTGTGTGGCGGCTCTGACAGACGATGGCGCCGCTTAGGTTTTGCCGTGTGAACCCCAACACGAAAAGTTGATGCAACCGTCAGTGGCAGTGGAAATTATCACAAATAACACTCCAGATTACTCATGCTATGCGTTTACTCTTTATCTCCCTCTCTTTCCTTGTTTGCTATGCTGTCTATTGGGGGAGACAATCTGACGTTGAGCTCGTACTCTCTTACCATTTGAAATTGAATACAATCTCTTTATGGCTGAGTTTATTGTGTGTGGTAATTTCTTCTTTTCTCTCACTCTCTTGATTTTCTCTTAATCTCCTCTTTTATCCAATGTGGACAGTGTTGCTGCAAAATGTTTTTGCTTTGTTATGAGCGACCAAATTTTAAAATCTAAATTGTTTTTTGAATTTGCGTTCGTCGTAATCTCGCCTCTTTGACAGTAGGTCAGACAATACTAAGATATAGCTACCATATGGATCGAGTATCTATAAGACCTATCTGTACTAAAAACATCCTTATAGTTCAGTTGAAAATTGTGTATTTTTTGTTTACTTTTATTTTAATTGTTTTATATAAATTTTTATTAATGTTTTTTATTTTTACTTTTTTAAATATTTTTTATTTTATTTTTTTTTTTTTACTTTTTTGTGTTTTTGTACTTTTTATGTATTATTTTTTGTTTTTCTTTTTTTTACTATTTTATTTACTTTTATTTCATTACCATTTCTCTATCTAATCATAAAATTTATTATTATTATTATTATATATATTTTTAAATCTTTTACTTATTTAATTATACCCTCCACCATAGGATGGGGGGTATACTAATTTCGTCATTCTGTTTGTAACTACTCGAAATATTCGTCTGAGACCCCATAAAGTATATATATTCTTGATCGTCGTGACATTTTATGTCGATCTAGCCATGTCCGTCCGTCCGCCTGCCTGTCGAAAGCACGCTAACGTCCGAAGGAGTAAAGCTAGCCACTTGAAATTTTGCACAAATACTTCTTATTAGTGTAGGTCGGTTGGTATTGTAAATGGGCCATATCGGTCCATGTTTTGATATAGCTGCCATATAAACCGATCTTGGGTCATGACTTCTTGAGCCTCTAGAGGGCGCAATTATTATCCGATTTGGCTGCATTTTTGCACGACGTGTTTTGTTATGATATCTAACAACTGTGCCAAGTATGGTTCAAATCGGTTCATAACCTGATATAGCTGTCATATAAACCGATCTGGGATATTGACTTCTTGAGCCTGTAGAGGTCGCAATTATTATCCGATTTGCACGAAATTTTGTTCGACAGATTCTCTCATGACCATCAACATACGTATTTATTATGGTCTGAATCGGTCTATAACCAGATACAGCTCCCATATAAATCGATCTCTCTATTTTACTTCTTGAGCCCCCAAAGGGCGCAATTCTTATTCGAATTGGCTGACATTTTAGACAGGTCTCCAACATATAATTTAATTGTGGTCCAAATCGGACCATATCTTGATATCGCTCTAATAGCAGACCAAATCTTTTCTTATATCCTGTTTTGCCTAAGAAGAGATACCGGGAAAAGAACTCGACAAATGCGATCCATAGTGGAGGGTATATAAGATTCGGCCCGGCCGAACTTAGCACGCTTTTACTTGTTTTAATTTAATTCTTTTATTTATATTTATATTTATATTTTTGTTTTTTTTTATTTTTTAATTTATATTTATATTTTTGTTTTTTTATTTATATTTTTGTTTTTTATTTATATTTTTGTTTTTTTTTTATTTATATTTATATTTTTGTTTTTTTTTATTTATATTTTTGTTTTTTACTTTTTTACTTTCTTTTATTTTTCGCTTTATTTTATTTTGTTACCATTTGTTATTTTTTAATTATAAATATTTTTAATATTGTTCATTTATATTTTTTAGTATTGTTTATTTATATTTGTTATCTGTACTTTTATTTTTATTTTTATTTTATTTTTTTTATTTTATTTTTTTATTTTATTTAATTTTTTTTATTTTATTTAATTTTTTTTTATTTTATTTTTTTCTTTTATTTTTTTCTTTTATTTTTTTATTTTATTTTTTTTATTTAATTTTTTTATTTTATTTTTTTTATTTTATTTTTTTTTATTTTATTTTTTTTTATTTTATTTTTTTTTTATTTTATTTTATTTTTTTTTTATTTTTTATTTAATTTTTTTTTTTATTTTTTTTTTATTTTTTTTTATTTTTTTTTTTATTTTATTTTTTTATTTTATTTAATTTTTTTTATTTTATTTTTTTATTTTATTTAAATTTTTTTATTTAATTTTTTTTTATTTAATTTTTTTATTTTATATTTTTTTATTTTTTTTTTTTATTTTATTTTTTATTTTATTTTTTTTTATTTTATTTTTTTTTTTTGCTTTGCTTTGTTTCTTCTTCTTTTGTTTACTTTGTTTTGTTTTTATCTTTTTTTATTTGTTTAATTTTTTTCATTTATTATTTTTCGTACATTTTTTTATTTTTATAAAAAATAAAATTATTCTTTTTTTATTTTATTAATTTTTTGTTATTTTTTTATTTATTTTTTTTGTTATTTTTTATTTATTTTTTTTGTTATTTTTTATTTATTTTTTTTTGTTATTTTTTTTTTGTTTTTTTTTTGTTTTTTTTTTGTTATTTTTTTTTTGTTTTTTTTTGTTATTTTTTTTGTTATTTTTTTTTTTGTTTTTTTTTTGTTATATTTTTTTGTTATTTTTTTTTTTGTTAATTTTTATTTATTTTTTTTTTGTTATCTTTTATTTATTTTATTTATATTATTTACTTATTTTTTTTCTATTACCTCCTTTTTTATTTTTTATTTTTTTCCTTTTTTTATTTTTTTTATTTAATTTTGTACTTTTTATTTTTTGTCATTTCTTTTTTTATTTTTTCTAATTTTTTTTATTTAGTTTTTTTTTAATTAATTTATTTATTTTTTAATTAATTATTTATTTTTTAATTATTTATTTATTTTTTATTTATTTAATTTGTTATTTTTTCTTATTACTTTTTTTATATTTATTTTCTTATTTAATTTTTTTGTATTTTTTTTAATTTAATTCTGTATTTTTTTTTTAATTTTGTTTTTTTTTATTTATTTCTGTTTTTTTTTAATTTGGTTTTTTTTACGTTTGTTTTTTTATTTTTTTTTTTTTTTTGGATTTTTTGTTTAATGTTGTTTATACATATTTTTTATTTTATTGGTTTTCTTGTTTTTATTTTTTTATATTTTTGGGTTTTTAATTTTTTTTTATAATTTTTTGTTATATTATTTTATTTTTCTGTATATTATTCAATTTTTTATATTATTTTATTGTTTTATATTATATTATTTTATTTTTTTATTATATTATTTTAGTTTTTTATATATATAGCCATAAAAATATCTACAAACACTATAATTAAGTATGGAAAACCGACAATTTTTCCCAACCAAAAACGAAAAACTAGTAACTACACTCTCACTAACTCAATTGCAAAATGTTATTTTGTGGATGATTTATTCGTTCTAGACAGAGGAAGGAAAATTTTTGAAACAGTGATTCATCCTTACACATATAATATCGGCAAATCGAATGGAATGAACAAATGGACGGCATTTTGTTTTTTTTATTATTTTAATTTATTTTTTTTTTTTTTTATTTTTTTTTATTTATTTTTTTTTTAATTTTTTTTTTTTATTTATATTTTTTTATTTATTTTATTTATTTATTTTTTTTAAAACTTTTTAATTTTTTCTATAAATTTTCTAATTTAATTTTTTTTTTTGATTTTTTTTATTTTATTTAATTTTGTTTTTTTTTTTTATTTAAATTTGTTTTATTTATTTAATTTTGTTTTTTTATATAATTTTGTTTGTTTTTTATATAATTTGATTTTTTAAATTTAATTTTGGTTTTTTTTAGTAATTTTGTGTTTTTTTATATTATTTTTTATTTTTGATTTTTTTTAATATTGTTTATTTGTAATTTTTGATTGACATTTTTTTATATTATTTTATTCTTGTTTTTATATATTTTATTTGTTAGGTTTTTAATTTTACTTTTTGTATTTTGATTTATTTATTTCTTTTTCTTTTGTTAATTTTTTTTTATCTATTTGTTTATTTATTTATTTATTTTTTTGTTTATTTATTTTTTTGTTTATTTATTTTTTTATTTATTTATTTATTTTTTTAATTTTTTTCTATTTACTTATTTATTTTGTTAATTTTTTTCTATTTATTTATTTATTTTTTTATTATTTTATTTTTTTTTTATTTTAATTTTTTTTGTTATTTTATTTTTTTTTTATTTATTTAAATGTTTTTATTTTTTAAATTTTTGTGCGTTTTGTATCATTTTTTTACTTTATGTTTTTTTGTATATTTTTGTTTTAATTTTTTTATTATTCTATTTTATTTTATTGATATATTATTTTTTTTTTTGTTTTTTTTTTTTTAATTTTGTATTTTATTTAGTTTTATTTTTTTTATTTCATTTGATTTTTTTTAATTATTTTGATATTCTTTTATTTAATTTAGTTTTTTTTTATTTAATTTTGAATTCTTATATATATATATTTATATAAATAAACAATGTATTTTTGTATTGAAATTTTTTATATATTTTTATTTATTTGTTTTAATTTTTTTAATTAATTCTTTTTATTTACTTTTTTTAATTAATTTTTTTTTTATTTTTGTTTAGTTATTTTTTTATTTATTTATTTGGTTTTTGTTTCTTTTTTTATATAAATTTTTTTATATTTTTATTGTTTATTTTTTTTTTTGTTTATTTTTTATGTATATTTTTTTATTTACTTTTTTTTAATTTATTTTATTTTTTTTAATATTTTTTTTTTCTTTATATTTTTTATATTTTATTTATTTTTTATTTTATTTATTTTTGTTTTTGTTTTTGTTTTTTTTTTATTTTATTTATTTTTTTTTATTTTATTTATTTTTTTTATTTTATTTATTTTTGTTTTTTTTTTATTTTTGTTTTTTTTTTATTTTTGTTTTTTTTTTATATTTTTGTTTTTTGTTTTTTTTATTTTTTATTTTTGTTTTTTTATTTTTGTTTTTTTTTTATTTTTGTTTTTTTTTTTGTTTATTTTTTATTTTTGTTTTTTTTTATTTTTGTTTTTTTTTATTATTGTTTTTTTTATTTTGGTTTTTTTTATTTTTGTTTTTTTTTTTATTTTTTTAATTTTTTTTATTTTTGTTTTTTTTTTATTATTTTTTATTATTTTTTATTATTTTTTTTATTTTTCATTTTTTTTATTTTATTGTTTTCTATACTTTTTTTATTATTTTTTTAATTTTTTTTATTATATTTTTTATTGGTTTTTTTCCATATATTTTTTTAATTTATATATATATTTTTTTATTTTTCTTGTTTATTTTTTCTGTTAATTTTTTTGTAATGGCAACTCAGGAAGTTGGGGTTTTGTTGGTGTGTTTTTTTCTACTTATCTTTTATCTTTTTTTCTACTTATTCCTTCTATTAATATTACTCATACACTCAGGTGGTTGTTTTCTCATTTTCCTTCACAAACACGTATATTCTCTTTTTTTAGTTGTTGTTGTTTTCATATTTTACTGTTTCCTCGTGCTACTACTGCCTTTTGTGCCATGCCGTTTCATTTATCTATTTTTATTTTTCATCTTTGGCAATATAGAATTTATAGCTTTTCCATCTATGTTCTCTTTTATTGGTGTTGTTCGAAAAGTTTCTTTGTTGGTTGGGTTTGTGTGTGTGTGTGTAAGTGTCCTTATTACTCACTCTTTTTTACTTCGCTGTTTTTTTTTTTTTTAATTTTTTTTTTGTTTTCGGTGGGGAGGAAATTTATTCATGCTTTTAGCAAGGAAGGATGGATGGATACATGAGGATGTCAATAACTCAATCGTTTCACACTCAAGCAGCATTTGGGAGTATATGTGTGTGTTTGTGTCTACGTGTGTGCATTGGATAACTTTTTGTTCTTCGCACTGACACGAACAATACGAATTTTTTCAATGCCTACATTGTTTTGTTGTTGTTTTTTTTCTATTTTTTGTCTACTTTGAAAATATCCTTTCCGTTTGTCACAAAAGGCCGGTACTTTGCTGAGAGTATATGTGAGATAAGGCAGTTTAGTTTTTTTTTTGTTCCATATTATCCCATATTATGTTACAGTAGTTTAAATGTTTTTTTTAATTTTAAATTATTTCTTTTTTCCTTGAACAAACTAGCATAGACTTAATTATATGAATTAAGACTGCAATGTTGACATTCATTTTTATATATTTTTTTATACACATTTTTTATATAGCATGCAAAAATTATACTTAGGTGTGTGTGTGTGTTTTTTTTTTGTAATATTCCTTACGTTTTTCGTGTTTGAAACCATGGCAACCAACTATTAACTCATGCCTTCTTTTGGATCGATTGTCATTAGTATAACAGTTTATGCGGTTATTCACACTTAACCTTAGATATTGTTCTTGTTCTCAATATAAAAAATATATGTGGAGGATTATGTAAATAAAAAAAAATTACAAAATTTTAAAATTAAAATTTAATTTAGTCACATCCAAATAGCAAAGAAGGATAGAAAATAATTTAGCAAAATTTAGAAAAAAAAAATACATTTAGTACTATTGGGTTGCCCAAAAAGTAATTGCGGATTTTTCATATAGTTGGCGTTGACAAATTTTTTCACAGCTATTGACTCTCTAATTGCATTCTTGCTTCTGTCAATTATCAGCTGTTACTTTTAGCTTGCTTTCGAAAAAAAGTGTAAAAAAAGTATATTTGATTAAAGTTCATTCTAAGTTTTATTAAAAATGCATTTACTTTCTTTTAAAAAATCCGCAATTACTTTTTGGGCAACCCAATATATAACTGGAGCTATTGTCTGCTACACTTTTACCTAGGTGCTTGGAAGTAGAGATGTGCGAGTGACGAGCACGCTGACGAGCAGCGTTGCTGTTTTGGGCCTTTTCTACCAAATTTGGTAGGATTTATTTTCCATTTTAAGGGTTTGGTCGGATGGACGGCCCATTTCGATTTTGGTAGATTTTTAGCGAAATTGTATTTTTATACCCACCGCCATAGGATGGGGGTGTATATTGTATTTAGTCATTCCGTTTGCAACACATCGAAATGTCCTCTTCCGACCCTACAGAATAAATATATTCTTGATTGTAGTAAAATTGTAAGACAACTTAAAAAGGCATATTGAACTGTAATGGCAATATGGGAATCAAATGAAAGATATTAGGGAGTAGATTACGAATATGGTTTGGAAGAATCAATAGGCTATAGAATTTGTGATATAGAAAGGGGGCAGACCCTCCCCTTTGCCCCAAAAGCAACACCCAAAAATAAAAGTGGACCAATCGGGACAATATAGGACTCAAATGAAAGGTATTCGAGATAAGAGTACTTACTTCATAATAAAAATTGGGCCCACATACCGAGGGAGCCGCCCGACCCCAAAAACCCCTCAAATAGGCATATTGGACGATAATGACAATATGACACTCAAATGGAAGGTATTAGGAAGTAGAATTGGAAAATGGTTTGGAGGGAGCAATATGCTATAGAATTTGTTGATATGGTAAGGGGGTGGACCCTCCCCTTTAACGAAAAAACACCACCCAAAAATAAAAGTGGACCGATCGGGACAATATGGAACTCAAATGAAAGGTATTAGGGAGCATTTTACGAGTATAACACGGCGGACCCTCCCCTTTACCACAAAAGCACCATCCAAAAACAAAAGTAGGCCGTTCGAGGCAATATGGGGAATGAAAGGTATTAGGGTGTAGATAACAAATATCGTCTGGAAGGAGCAATAAGCTATATAATTTGTTGGTATCGGAAGGGGGGCGGATACTCCCCCTTACCCCAAAAGCATACACCAAAAATAAAATCGAACAATATGGGACCCAAATGAAAGATATTCGAGAGCAGAGTACGAATTTGATATTAAAAATTTGGCCTAAGTACCTAGGGGGCCGCACCATTCTGAAAATCCACTCAAATGGCCATTTTGGTCGATCATGATAATATGAGATTCCAAAACTCCTCCTTAAAAGGAATGATTTGCCAATCTTGGCTATACGGTCTACAAAATAAGGGTATATAGTATTTGGGAGTAGATACACAAAGTTTTCCGAGTAAAATATGGTATTAAGTAAGAATTACATTTTTCGCGTGGTGTTAATTAATGGGCGGTGGAGCGGGCTGTGCTCAGCTAGATAATGTAACACGTATCAGTCCTCCATAACCACTTGTTTGTTCTTTTCATCTTTATGCATCTGTAGACAGATTTGAACAAACAAATTAACAAATTTTTGTTATTGTTTTTATACCCACCACCATAAGATGGGGGTATACTAATCTAGTCATTCCTTTTGTAACACCTCGAAATATTCTTGATCGTCTCGACATTCTGAGTCGAACTAGCTATGTCCGTACGTCTGTTCGCTCGTCTGTCGAAATCACAATAGCGGTCGAACGCGTAGAGCTAGCCGCTTGAAATTTTGCACAGATACTTTATATTGATGAAGGTCGTTGGGGTTTTTAAATGGGTCATATCAGTTCAAATTTGGATATAGCTCCCATATAAACCGATCTCTCGATTTGACTTCTTGAGGCCCTGGAATCCGCAATTTGTGTCCGATTTGGGTGAAATTTTGCGCGTAGTAGGCTTCCAACAATTCTGTTAAGTACGGCCCAAATCGGTATATAACCTGATATAGCTCCCATATAAACCGATCTCTTAATATGACTTCTTGAGCCTCTGGAAGCCGCAGTACGATCCAAATCGGTCTATAACCAGATATAGCTCGCATTTTTTTATCAGAATTAATGGTGGTGGTTTCCCAAGAGAACTTAGCACGCTTTTAATCTTTTATACTTAAGTCGTAAGTGTCTCGTGTATCGTGAGCGTCTCGTGAGTCATGATAAGTGTCGTAAGTATGATTTCACTTACTCAAACTTGCACACGAAAGAATTTTGTATTCAATCACGGTGAGGCACGATCACGTGATTGGATTTGGATTCATGTCTCACACGACAACTCCCAAGCCGTGAGTGTTTCGTGGGTCGTGAACATCTCGTGAATGTCTCGTGGGTCGTGAGAGTCTCGTGAGTCGCTATTTGTGTTGTGAGCATGATTTGACTCACTCACGAAGAATTTTAATTCAGTCACAGTTTCACTCGTGACACCACAACACACGACTCAAATGCTCACCCCTACTCGGAAGTGGCCGGTGGGATCGAAGTCCCTCCGATACAACAGTGCCGAGAAGAAGATAGACAGGGCGGTGAACCTTACAAGTCAAAGGGTCCGGATGGTTTACTGCCCGCTATGTTGCAAAGAGGAGGATGGACCGTATGCCATCCGACTCCTTATGATGGATTTTTGAAGCTCAGTTTGGCTGGACTGGGTGACGGGAGGCTAGTGTGATTTTTATCATGAAGACAGAGACCATGTAATTCTTTACCCAAGGACTACAAGCCAATAAGTCTCTTATCATTCATTTTGAAGACCCTGAATAGACTAACTGAAGCGTGTATTAGGAGTCGTCTCCACCCTTACTTTTACTTTTCACGAGGAGGAAAAAGCTGGGTGTTTTCAGAAGAGGTGTCCTGGATAGGATTGAGCTGCCGCTTTTACTGAAGGTTAAGCTCTAAAATCCTACCAAATTTGGCGTGATTATTGCCCAGAAACTAAGCTAAAGAGGTAACGTCGAAGGTCAAAGAAGACTGAGTGTGCTCTTCTACAGTCACAACTCGATAGAAAGAATTTGGGGGGCTTTGGCCGGTGACGGGAGGGTACACTGGATTTATTCGGCGCTAATTCGGCAGATTCTTACCTGTAGTTGTCTGGCTTGGCAACTATGCTCTGCGCAGGATGATCGAAAAGGTCAGGGTACCGCAGTGGTGGTGATATCATCGGCAAGTAATAGTCTCCTGAGAGAAGCGTTGAATACCATACTGGATCTAAGACCTTTGCTTCTGCATGTTTGTTACGTGATAACAAAGATGACTATACGATTGAGCGAGGCAAATACCTGGCGCCATAAGCGTAGAAAAATTTTTAAAAACTTCATTGTTTTTGATAAAATTTTCTGATTTTATTCAAACGGTTTTAGCTCTCCAATCGAGAAAGCTGGGCTGGCTTCGCTAATGCCTGGCATTCCTCTGATTTTTGGGCATTTTTGTGTTTTGCTGGGGGATGGAGATGAGGCTTGGCAGCTCGACTAATTATATACCAGAGGAGTCCTTCCCAGTTGATGGGTTGGGCTGAAGGTGAATCTAAATTGGATGCACCAAAGCAAGAGTCTTCAGTGAATTCCTTGAATTGGACGGGTGCAGTGTATTTCCGGCTGAGATCTTTGCGATCCTAAAAGCACGGTCACGATATACGTGAAAAATCAGACAGCGCTGAATGCTCTAATATCGCGCACATTTGAGGTCGACACTGGTTGTAAGATGCAAATTCCTTTTTCGAACCATGGAAAATGCTGTCAGGCTCTTTTGAGTCCCAGACCATCAATGTGTGGCGTGGAATGAAGCGGCCGACCGGCTGCCTAAGAATGAATCGCTGATAATCCCAGATTGTGCGAGCTGTGCTTGGTAGGTTAGACAGCGTTGTGATTTGTGGGCTCCGGTTGTCGGATGGCAAAGACCCTGCGGCTGAATATTTCGCGAAACAGGGCATCGTTTATCTTGGTGTCCAGAAAGTATGACTTCGGACTATTGATGGGAGATCTTCTCAGTGATTGCAACATAAGATCTTCGACATCACGCTGAACATAAGAAGAGGCAAACTTTTGCAGGATGTGCGATGACGCGTTGAAGAATATCGAACACATTTTGTGTCACTGCCCACAATTGTGGGGAGAAGGTCAGGATTATGGGCGAATACCTCTTTCGTGCCTGGAGTCCCTCCTACTAGTCCCCTTTTCATTCAGGATTTCTGTAAAGGCCTGAATTGGCTGACTGGACCATACTCTTGCAGGTGGGAGCTTCTTCTTGTCTTTTGCGTTGGTTTACTGTTTCCGTCCTTCATGCTGCCTTGTATAGTGGTGTGTTGTATTTTTATTAGTTTTTATACCCACCACCATAGGATGGGGGTATTCTAATGTAGTCATTACGCTTGTAACACCTCGAAATAGTGAGGTGTATATATTGGTTGCCCAAAAAGTAATTGCGGATTTTTTAAAAGAAAGTAAATGCATTTTTAATAAAACTTAGAATGAACTTTAATCAAATATAGTTTTTTTACACTTTTTTTCTAAAGCAAGCTAAAAGTAACAGCTGATAACTGACAGAAGAAAGAATGCAATTACAGAGTCACAAGCTGTGAAAAAATTTGTCAACGCCGACTTTATGAAAAATCCGCAATTACTTTTTGGGCAACCCAATATATTCTTGATCGTCTTGCGATTTTAAGTCGATCTAGCCAAGTCGAAATCACGATAGTGGTCGAACGAATAAAGATATCCGGTTGATACATACTTCATGTTGATGTAGGTCTTTGGGGATTCCAAATGGGCCATACCGATTCAGATTTGGATACATGTAAATAGCTCCCATATGATCCGACTTCCCAATTTGACATCTTGAGCCTCTAGAAACCGCAATTGCTATCCAATTTGGTTGCAATTTGCAAGTAGTGTTCAGTGAAATCTTCCAACAATCGTGCCAAGTATGATTCAAATAGGCCTATAACCTGATATAGATCCCATATAAACAAATCTTCCGATTTGAGATCTTGAGCCCCTGGAAGCGCAATTGTTGTCCGATTTGAGTGAAATTTTGCACGTACTGTTCACTTACGTCTTCCAATAACCGTGCCAAGTATGATCCAAATCGGTGTATAACCTGATATAGCTCCCATGTAAACCGATCTCCCGATTTGAGATCTTAAGCCCCTGGAAACTGCAATTGTTATCCAATTTGGCTAAAATTTTGCAAGTGGTGTTCTGTTATGACTTCCAACATCCGTGGTTAGTATAGTCCAAATCGATTTATAACTCATATAAACCCATTTCCCGATTAGTTTTATACAGACCCAAGAAGCTTAAATTTTTGGCTGAATTGGCCAAAATTTTGTAAGTAAAGCCCTTCAACTAAGTTTGTTATTGTAAATTTGTAGTGAAATCCATGGTGGTGAAATTCGAGTGCAGCGTATAGTCGGCGAGGTTGCTATTCACGTGCCCTTCTACCTATCCTTATCGATGCTATGGTGCTACGCGTCACCCGATGTTGTTGTGATTCCTCTGCCATTCCATCGTACTTCTGGTAAAGTGATTATATCAGTCCAGTGCTTGGGCTTGACTATATAAAGGAAGTAACTTGTCATTGAGCTTTAACTTAACAAAATACATTTTTATACACAAAAATCGTCAAAATCTTTTATTTAAAAATTTAAAAAAATTTATTAAAAAAAAGGTCTCTAGATATTACTAAAAAATTTCTTTTTGTTTTTGTATTTATTACAAAACATTTTTGTACTGAACTTTGCACTTGTTCTCCAAAACGCTTCGTTCATCTGGAAATAGACCCATGAACTCAATAACCGACACTTCTTTTCTTACATTGTCAATATCTGAGGTAAATTTTTCATTCCAAGCCAATATATCGGCCCCCTCAGCTGCTTCTTCCTCCTTAAGATTTGCAATGTATGATTTGACTTTATCAGCTAACTGCTCATAGAATTCCTGGGCAGATTTTACCAATATCGGACGGATATCCAAAACAAAAGCCATATATCTTGAAGTCCACTCATTTTTCACATTCTCTTCTTCTATATCTTGAAATATAGAGCGTATGTTATCGTGATTACTTTGTAGAGCCAATTGTTTGGGGCAATTTTCAGGATTTGCCATTAGGCCTTTAAGAAGTATACGACAATTGTCCAAAGACTCTTGAAGTTGAGGATATTTTGGAAATATTAGCCATGATTCATCTCTTTCACACCATTCCTGCAAGCCGCTGATATATTCGGCCATTTTGGGATAGATTTCCTTGGGCCAAAGAGACCTTCTAAGATTTTCATATGCAAATTTGGCTAAGGTAAAACGTTTGGTTTCTTTAACACTTTCAGCATTGAAAACATCATTTGCAGATCCCTCCAATGCCTGGGGGAGGCCAAGAGTTATCTAGAAAATTGTCTTGTAGTAGAAAAGAAAAATTGCAATAATTTATTTTATAACTCACCTCTATGTTGATGAGAGCTAAAAGCGCCATCCATATTAGCAATTTGTTCCACATTTCTAATTTTTTTTTTTTTGTAATTTCTAATGATTTTTATTCCGCAAATTTTGTATGGCAGCAGTTCGTTGGAGTCTTGTTTGGTAATTTAATGTTTTTTCTTATCTCTTATAGATTTGTCTTTATAAACAATTTGTCTTGGGGTTTTGTATTATCAATTTTTATGACAGTTTAATTGGCCTTTATTATAATGAGGGGTCATTTCATTATCACTAATGAGTATAGGAAACTATTGGGTTGCCCAAAAAGTAATTGCGGATTTTTCATATAGTCGGCGTTGACAAATTTTTTCACAGCTTGTGACTCTGTAATTGCATTCTTTCTTCTGTCAGTTATCAGCTGTTACTTTTAGCTTGCTTTAGAAAAAAAGTGTAAAAAAAGTATATTTGATTAAAGTTCATTCTAAGTTTTATTAAAAATGCATTTACTTTCTTTTGAAAAATCCGCAATTACTTTTTGGGCAACCCTATAGATGTACCCATTTGGCTTGTCTAAGCTTTCTTTTGCCACAAATCAACAAAATCCGGCACTTTTTTCAGAATTTACATAAAAATAGAGGTAGCTATGACTTCTGTGTAGCAACAGCTGCCTGTTTCCATTTGTGGCATGCTTACTCCAAGGAGTCCCTTAGAGTCACCCTCCCATGGCTTGAACAGATTTTCAGCGCTAGCCTGGTATGGTCCTACATACCGAGGGCATGGAGGGAATTCAAGATGGTTCTTTTCCCCTAGACGGGAAGAATAAACCAATGTACGACGAAGGATTACAGGCCTATTAGTCTGTCATCGTTTTTGCTGAACACAGTGGAAAGACTGATTGACCTGAAGGTGAGAGAACGACTGACACCGGAAAACTTCAGTGGGGCACAACACGCATACCTCAAAGGCAGGTCGGTGGGGACGGCTCTTCACGAGGTGGTACAGGAGGTCCGACAGAATGGCTACACTTTGGCGGTTTTCTTGGATATTGAGGGGGCCTTCAATAATGTGGGGATAGGGGCGATAGTCGCCGCACTGGACCACAAGGGGATTCACCCCTTAATCCTCCAATGGACAAATAATATGCTTTATGGCAGGATTATTAATGCGAGCCTGGGAGATAATGTGGTCAGAAGGCGGGTGACTACTCCGCCCCAAGGAGGGGTATACCCACCAATTCTATGCAACCTCGTGATTAATAAAATCCTGCTGAATCCCGGTGGGGACGGCACGAGGATTATCGCTTATGCGGACGACATTGTGCTGCTGGTCCGTGGCAAGTTTATGTTGACGATCGGCGAGATCATGGAAGGCTGACTGAGGAGGTTGTCGCGATGGGCTACCAGAAATGGGTTGAGGACCAACCCAGGAAAAGCGGAGCTGGTGCTCTTTACGCGTAGATATAAGATACCGGAGTTCAGACTCTCGTCTTGGAGGCGTTGATGGATATACAGCCCATTGGGGCCTATATTTGGAACTGCGCCGCCAGGGATCGCGCTTAGGCTGAGGATCTTGGTGGGGACGGCACGAAGATTATCGCTTATGCGGACAACGTCGTGCTGCTGGTCCAAGGCAAGTTTATGTCGACGATCAGCGAGATCATGGAAAGGTCACTGAGGACGGTGTCGCGATGAGCTACCAGAAATGGGTTGAGGACCAACCGAGGGAAGACGGAGTTGGTGCTCATTACGCGTAGATATAAGATACCGGAGTTCAGACTCTCGTCCTAAAGCCGATGCTGGATAAGCAGCCCATTGGGGCCTATATTTGGAACTGTGCCGCCGTGGATCGCGCTTAGGCTGAGGATCTTGGTTGGGACGGCACGAAAATTATGGCTAATGCGGACGTCGTGCTGCTGGTCCGTGGCAAGTTTATGTTGACCATCAGCGAGATCATGGAAGGGTCACTGAGGTGGTTGTCGCGATGGGCTACTAGAAATGGGTTGAGAACCAACCTAGGGAAGACGGAGATGGTGCTCTTTACGCATAGATATAAGATACCGGTGTTCAAGCTCTCGTCCTTGGACGGGATCACCCTGCGGCTGACGAAGGAGGCCAAGTACCTAGGCATAGTCCTCGAATCGAAACTCTCCTGGAAGAGGAACACCGAGGAAAGACGCCGTAAGGCACTGTGCGCTTTTTACTCCTGAAGGAGGATGTTTGGAACAAAGTGGGGGTTGACTCCCAGGATGATTTATCGGATGTATACGGCCATTGTGAGGCCAGTACTGGCCTATGGGGCACTGGTATAGTGGAATGCCGCAGGGAAGGGGACGCGTGCTAGGGAGTTCGAGAAGGCCAGGGACTGACCTGCCTCGGAATGAGACCTCGATCTACACAGATGGCTCCAAGATGAAGTCAGAGACTGGATCAGGGGTGTACTCTGATGCACTCAATATCAGTATGTCTTTGAGATCAACACCGCAGGCCAGCCTGGAGGCGATGCTGGATATGCAGCACATTGGGGCCTATATTTGGAACTATGCCGCCAGGGTCGTGCTTAGGCAGCGGGAACTCGGCATGCTGAAGGAGGATGGTTGCGGCAACAGTTCGATTCTGGGTGTTGTGGATACGAAGGGTGAACTGAGGAGGATCTCCGACTACCTGGCACCAGTGCCCACTGGAGTGAGGGTATTCGCAATTCGATTTCCTGAGAGGGACGAATGGAGGGCGAATGGTGTACTTGAGGAAGATGAGACCTCGATCTACACAGATGGCTCCAAGAAGGAGTCAGGGACTGGATTGGGGATCTACTCTGATGCACTCAATATCAGTATGTCTTTGAGACTGTCGGACGAGTGTACGGTCTTTCAGGCAGAGGTCTGCGCCATTGCAGAGGCCGCAAGAGAAATTCTGGTAAGAGGCTTACCGCCCTCGAAACTCAGAATTTATATGCACAGTATGGCGGCGGCATTCAAGATGATGCTTCGCGGATTGTTTGGAATTTCTGGATAGGCTCCGGGCCCACGATGTGACGCTGACATGGGTTCCTGTGCATTAGGGGATTCCAGGAAATGAGAGGGAACCGGATGATTCCGACGGGGGTGCCACAAGCTCCGGCGTAGGTAGATCCGTGCTTGCGTAGGAACGGGCGGTTCTTCACCCCCCGCTCGGGTTATCCACTCCTCCTGTCTTTTCTTTTAATCGTGTATAACCTCTGGTCCGAGGTCTCACACTTTCTTTCTTTTCTCTTTCTCCCTCTAGGGTATCACAATGGGCCAAACTAGCCTCCGAGTCAACTCACCTAACCTAACCTAATCCCATTTATACCTATATCAGTTTATAGATCGATTTGGACCGTACTTGGCTTATTGTTGGAAATTATAACAGAATACTTAGTGCAAAATTTCAGCCAAATCTGATGAAAATTGAGGCTTCCAGGGGCTCAAGAAGTCAAATCGGGAGATCAGTTTATATGGGAGCTATATGAGGTTCTTAACCGATAAAGACCGTGCTTGGCACAGTTGGTGGAAGTCATAACAGAATACTTTGTGCAGAATTTCAGCCAAATCGGACAAAAATTGTGGCTTCTATGGTCTCAAGAAGTCAAATCGGGAAATCGGTTTATATCTGCAATCTGAACCGATTTGGCCCATTTGCAATCCCTTACGACCTACTCCAACATAAAGTATCTGGTTATACACAGATTTAAGCCGTACTTGGCACAGTTGTTTCAGAATTTCAGTCAAATCGGATTAAAATTGAGGTTCCAGGGGCTAAAGAAGTCAAATCGGGAGATCGGTGTATATGGGAGCTATATCAGGTTATAGGCCGATTTGGACGGTACTTGACTCCATTGAGGCTTCCAGGGGCTCAAGAAGACAAATCTGGAGATCGGTTTATATGGGAGTTATATCAGGTTATAGACCGATTTGGACAGTACTTGACTCCATTGAGGCTTCCAGGGGCTGAAAAAGTCAAATCGGAAGATCGGTTTATATGGGAGCTATATCGGGTTATAAACCGATTTTGACCGTACTTGGCTCCATTGTTGGGAGTCATAACAGAATACTTTGTGCAGAATTTCAGCCAAATCGGATTAAAATTGAGGCTTCCAGGGGCTAAAGAAGTCAAATCGGGAGATCAGTTTATATGGGAGCTATATCAGGTTCACAACCGATATGGACCGTACTTGGCTCCATTGTTGGAAATCATAACAGAATACTTTGTGCAAAATTTCAGACAAATGGAAAAAAATTGTGGCTTATCGGATCGGTTATATGAGATCGGTTTATATGGAAGCTATATCTGGTTCTTAACCGATATGGACCGTACTTGGCACAGTTGTTGGAAGTCATAACAGAACACTATGTGCAAAATTTCAGACAAATGGAAAAAAATTGTGGCTTATATGGGCTCAAGAAGTCAAATCGGGAGATCGGTTTATATGGCAGCCATATTAGGTTATAGACCGATTTTGACCGTACTTGTTGGAAGTCATAACGGAAAATTTTGTTCAAATTTCAGCCAAATCGGATGAAAATTGAGGCTTCCAGGGGCTCAAGAAGTCAAATCGGGAGATCGGTTTATATGGGAGCTATATCCAAATCTGAACCGATATGGCCCATTTGCAATCCCCAACGACCTCCATCAATATTAAGTATCTGTGGAAAATTTCAAGCGGCTAGGTCTACGCGTTCGACCGCTATCGTGATTTCGATAGACGTACTGACGAACATGGCTAGTTCGAATCAGAATTTCGAGACGATCAACAATATATGTGCTTTATAGGATCCTAGATCAATTTTTCGAGGTGTTACAAACGGTATGACGAGATTAGTATACCTCCATCGTATGATGGGTGGTGGGTATAAAAATTTGATATTCAATATAACCATGGTGGTGGTTAATCAAAGATTGGCACTACCGAACTTAACAAGTTTTTACTTGTTTCTATTAATTTTTTTATTTAGTTAGATATAAATGGTCTTAATGTTTAGTACTTAAATTTTAATTTCAATTTAATTTATTTACTATTTCTTTATGTTTTTCTTTTCAGGTAAAACGTTTATTTAAACAAATTTTGGTCTAGAGCAAACTTGCTTTAACTCTACTTCAGGTTTGCATAATTAATTTTTCTTTGATCCGTTTAAAAACTCAATGAGCCTAACAATTTTTATATAATCAACAAAATTTTGGGGATCTTCAACTTTTTCAGCGTAGTATAACCTACTTCATTACCCATCGCATATGAAATTGGAAAATGTTAAAGCAGTATGAAGCCCAACTTTCATAATATTTTTGATTTTCTTACATTGTCATTAAAAAATTGGCTCCCCTGTATGATGCCCCCACCTCCCTAATACCTCTTAACGATTGTTCTTTTAAATTGCCTACGATTATTATCATACACATGTGCGACAATATGTAACGCTTTGTATAGTATTTGACCTATCACCAACCACAGTCACAGTCGATGCCGTCGACGTAGTGCTCATCGCCGTCACATTGTTGTCGCCAACATTTATCCTCTAACCTTAGCTCCGTCCTTCTTTGTAACTAAGTAACCAAATATTACCTCAGCGCTTAATTGTAGACCCCCCCCCCCCCCCCCCGTTCCCCATATCCTTGTGCATTTAGTTCTTGTTGGCCAGACCCTCCCCCCCCCCCTAATACTGGCAATCATTTTTAGTTTCTTTTATTTTTTTTTTTTTTTTTGGATGATTCATCTATGGTAAATTTACATGATCAGCTGTTCCATTTTGAATTTTCCTCACATATACATACACAGTATACAGTATATCGTATTTAGTTTTCCACTTTGGAGTTGTGTCATCACGTGTATAGGGTATTTTCGGCTCCATTTGCCCCGTTAGCCACTTCGCTCTTTTTCACCATATTTCCGTTACCAAATGTATTCTCTCCGCAAGTTCTAAATGTGCGTTTTTTTTCTTTTTGCACTGCAAAATGAAAAGTACGAAAACCGGCTTTCTTCTTCTTTTGGTTGCTAACAAACAAAAAGGCCAAATATTGGATTTCATGCAACGAAGACGTTGTTGCAACAACAGCAATACTGAAAAAGGCAAACACCAACAATGCAAGGGGGGTTGTTCTTTTTTTTGTCTTCACGGCAGGCTGTACAGTGGTTTCGTGTAGAAAAAGCTCAACGCAAGTATGTCCACAAAGGGTGGACATTCATCATCTTCCCCGCATGCCCTACACATGCTATCACTTGCCGCACCGATTTTGCATAAGTGAGCTCGTAGTCCTATGTGTCCCGTTGTGATACCAATAGCTATACTGACCTCCTTCTTACTTCCTTTCAGTAATAACCTCGTCTTCTCACGATCTGGATCCCCCCATAGGATTTTCGTCGTCCTACCGACCGTTTCGCTGTTCAACAATGTTGCCTACACATTCGTTGCTCACTCCCTTAACTCGGATTGCATCGACCCGAAAGGCTTCGGGTTAACCAAGTTTATTGATGGCAGTCCTCTGGCCTTCACCGCCAAATCGTCTGCCCTTTCATTCCTTACTCTGTTATGGCCCGGCACCCAAACATTTCGGATTTTGCCATCTTCAGAGAAGGCGTTAATCTCCTCCTAACACTGCAAGACTGTTCGTGACCTTACCGTCCTGGTTGTTATTGCCCTTATGGCAATTTTACTGTCGGTAAAGATGTTCACAGTCGACGTCCTCGCGTTAGCACCACACCACTACACGCATTCCGTGATCGCCCGGATCTCTGCCTGCAGGACCATATTATGGTCAGGCAGTCTAAAACAGATCTCAGTCCCTGGGTTGTCAATGAAGACCCCCAGGCCCACTCTGTCCTCTAGCTTTGATCCATCCGTGTAACATGATCTTCCAGATGGCAATAGGGTTCCGTCAATCCAAGACTGCCGATGGCAGCAGTGCCTCGCTCTCGACTTCAAGGTTCATCTCAGGTATCCGATCGGAAACCTTTTCCCTTCCTTTCAGGTTTCCTATCGTCGGCCCGATTATACCACAATGGTATGAGCTGCTCCCATCCTCAGTCCATTCTCCCATTGCCTTAAGTCTCATAACCGCAGTGGCTGCCTCACACTCAATATGTCGGATATCTAGAATAGTCTCCAGTGCCCTAGTGGGCGTGGTCCTCCTCGCTCCGCCTAGGCCAAGACAACAAGTTCTCTGAACCTGTTGTATGGTCCTTATGTTGCACTTTTTCTCAATAGCAGTCCACCAAATTACTGAGGCATAAGTAAGAATTGGTCTAATAACGCTCCTGTAGAGACAGTGGACTATCCTCGGATTCAGGCCCCATTTGGAGCCGCCTACATAGTGCCCAACATCTGTGAGTCTTCTCAGTACGCTCCTGAATGTGACACTTCCAATTCATTTTCCTGATATCCTTGTTAGATATTGAAATCTTTTTATTGAGTAAATGTGGTGCGTTAAATTGGCCCACCTTCGTCTTCCTCGTGAACAGCCATATTTCAGTCTTCTCTGGGTTAACATTGAGACCTCTAGGTATTGCCCAGTCATATGCCATATGCATATGAGAATTGGTCTAGCAACGCTCCTGTAGAGACAGTGGACTATCCTCGGTTTCAGGCCCCATTTGGAGCCGCCTGCATAGTGCCCAACATCTGTGAGTCTTCTTAGTACGCTCCTGAATGTGACACTTCCAATTCATTTTCCTGATATCCTTGTTAGATATCGAAATCCTATTATTGACGAAATGTGGTGCGTTAAATTGGCCCACCTTCGTTTTCCTCGTGAACAGGCATATTTCAGTCTTCTCTGGGTTAACATTGAGACCTCTGGGTCTTACTCAGTCATATGGCATATGCAAAACCCTTTCGGTCCTTCTGCATAGCTCGTTTGGATCCATAACATCCTTCGGGTTTTTAATATTGTCTGCGTAGCAGACGGGTTCAAATCCCTCCTCAGCATCCGTAATAAGTCCTGTATCACACATATGAGTGACGATAAAATGCCCCCTGTGGCCCCCCGCGATGTCAATGCATCAGTCTTCTCTGGGTTAACATTGAGACCTCTGGGTCTTGCCCAATCATATGCCATATGCAAAACCCTTTCGGCCCTTCTGCATAGCTCGTTTGGATCCATAACATTCTTCGGGTTCTTAGTATTGTCTGGTCTGCATAGCTCGTTTGGATCCATAACATTCTTCGGGTTCTTAATATTGTCTGGGTAGCAGACGGGTTCAAATCCCTCCTCTGCATCCGTAATAAGTCCTTTATCACCCATATGAGTGGCGAAAAAATGCCCCCTGTGGCGTGCCTTGTTCCACTCTCTCCCTTATATTTACGTCATGGGACACACAATTTATCCACCTGTTCCTTAGCATAGTCCACCCGGTACTGGTCTAAGGATTGGATCAGTGTGTCGGTCCGCACATTGTTAAAAGCCCCCTCGATGTCAATGCATACCGCCAAAGTGTAAGTTTTGGCATCGCAGCACTCTTCTATTTTATGCACAAACTCGTGCAGGGCAGTCTCCACCGACCTTCTAGGCATGCTGTTTGTATTTGAGCAGTTCGCTGGATGTCCTACTTTTTATCATGGTATCCACAATACGTTCCATGGTTTTGAGTCCTTTGGTGTCGCATAACTTGCCTTGCCGGGTTTGGGTATAAACACCACTCTTGCCTCCTGTCAGGCTTTCGGAGTATAGCAAGTCCTTAGCACACTGTGAAAATATAGGCCAGATGAGGCGCCAGATAGTCTGCCTCTTTCAGTAGCAACGCCGGAAATATTCCATCAGGTCCGGGTGACTTAAATGGTATGAAGCTCCTCAAGGATTCCTTCACTATGAATTCCATAATTACAAACCTTCGATCAACGTCATTATTCCAAGATTCCAATGTCTCCGTGAGTCCGATAGTATTCTGTGGAAAATGGGTTTTCATCAAAAGCCTCAACATGTCCTCCGTTGTCTCTACTCTCACTACCATGTCGTCTACCAAAGTTTCAGTTTGGCCATGGGTTTTTGAGAGAAACATTTTTTATCTTGGTGGCGTCATTAACGCTATCGACCTGTTCGCAGAAAAGCTTTCAGGAGGCACGTTTTACCGCTCTGGTAATTTTGTTGTATACCTAATAAACTTCTGCTTTTTTACGACGTGCTTTGTTGAAAGTCTGCGGACCTCTTTCCCAATATTCGGAATCTCACCGATTATCCAGGGTTTTTTTTGGACTGATTTCCTTTCCCAAAGAGGACAACTATCTTCGAAGGACCCCACCAGTGCAGTCGTAATCCTGTTGATTTTTTATCAAAAAGCGGCTCAGGTACCATTGGCTATTGTATCAAGGATAACACAGTGTGCGTAGCCGCCACATGACCAATGAGAAAGCTCCCTTAACCTCACGACAGTGGTCGCTGCAATTTGGGTAGCCACAATGTCCAGAGGTATTAGATGTAGCATTAAATTCAGTGCATCCGATGGTGTCGTCCTCAATGCGGCTGTGATACACAAACAAGCCCTGCTTTGGATCCGGTTAAGTATTGAGCAATAGGTGGACTTTTGAAGCGCCGTCCACCAGACCACAACACCATATAGCATAATAGGTCTGACAACTGCAATATATACCCAATGCATGACACGCGATCTAAACCCCCAACTTTTGCGCTCTTGCAGGTGCATAGGGCAAAAGTTGCCTTTCTTGCCTTTTCCAAAATGTTGGATTTGGAGTTCAATTTCAATTCTAACAAAACACCCGGCTATTTTGCGTTTTCTATAAATGGAACATGCTCTCCTGCCAAGGGGAAAGTTCCCACTGTAGGCAACTTGCATCTCCTGCTGGAAAGAAGGAATCCTGTCTTGTACGGATTTACGCCTAGACGACTTTCGGTAGCCCACTTTGCTGTTGCAAGTAGAGTTTCCTGAAGTATATCTCTGGGAAACCTTCCCCTAACCGCTTTAGCCACGTCATCTGCATACGCGACCATTTTTACATCTTTTTCTTCAAGAGACAATAAGATATTGCTAATGGCTATATTCCAAAGTAGAGGAGGCATTACACCGCGTTGAGATGTTCCCCTGCTGACCCATATTTTTAGATCCACAGATCCCAAGCCTGCCGTAATGCATCTTTTAGTAAGTAAGTTATTAATAAACTTTCTTACGGTCGAGTTGATGCCTGGTAACTCCAACTCCTTTATGTTTGATTGATGTCAAGAAATGCTACCATTGTGTATTCCTTGACAGCGAGAGAACCCTCTATGTTGGCGATTAGGTTGTGAAGGGCTGTTTCAGTGGATTTGCCTTTACTATATGCATGCTACTGCCGCGATAGGCGATCTCCAGGGATTTTTGCCCTAAGATATGCTTCTTAAGTCTTCAGCATAAAAGGACGAAAATCTTTCGCCTTCATGTGGTAAGGTTTCCTGGCTTTTGCAATGAGGCTTTATTGAACATTTTCCTGCGATCCCCTTAAATTATTAGATAATGTTTTGTTTGCACCACTGTGCAAAGATACTTAACGGGGGTGTCAAATGGGGATGTGTGCTGGCATACTTTAAGGAAGGGAAATAAAAAAGAGAGAATAGCTTCTTGGCGCATGCCAAAAGAGCAACATGAATATGGAAGAAAAGCGGTGAAAAGCAACTAAAACAACAACAAAAGAGAAACATATGTAAGAAAAAAAAATATTGAAAATAATTAAAAATGGTTTTCATATGAACTAAATTTTGAAGTAATTAAAAAAAAAATAAATAAAAATCTTAATTTTTTTAGGGTATATTTAGGCGTTTAGTTTTTATGTTCGTATGACTAGCTTCCCCCCATTAAGTTTTCCTAATGGTGTTAACACCCTCTGTGGGTTATGCGTTTGCCGTGGATTTTGTCTCTCTCTCTCTCTCCCCAAAATGCTTTTGTGGGGATTTATTCTCATTTATTCTCTTTGTTACTATCCACGCAAATGTCCTTGCGTGTTGCTGCCGCCTGCTGCTATTGTCCTTATATTAAAATGAGAGCATATGAATGTTCGTTCGTTTGGTTCGTTTAATCACCCTACATTAACTTGTGCGAAAAATTCCCTAACGCAGCCTTTCAGTTGGTCTTGAGCGCTCGTTGCGTTTAAAACGTAATTTAAACAGATTTTTTTTGCAAAATCTTAAGAAAAGCGGTAAAAAGCAAGCAAATAAAATAGAATTTTTTGTACAAAAGTTTTCGAAGACTTGTGCGCTCTCTTTTAAATGTCTTTGGCCTAACAAAACTCTCTTGGAGTATTCTCTTTTTACCAGATATCCAAAAGGCAAAAAGAGAATACTGAATCCAAAACGCCGAATGCAAAACGAAGACCAAGTCCTCAGAAAGTTAACGTTAAATTTAATGGCTTTTGGGTGGCTTTGCTCTGCTTAAGCGAGTATGTGTGTGTATGTGTGTAAGCGGTTCTATTGAAAGTGGAAACTACAGCCAACTTCAAGTCAGTTAGATTTGGAAGCCATAGCGAACTGTCAACGTCAACGACGACAACGCATAAATCCCCACAAAACGTAATTAAGCCCAAAAATACAACAAATCCAATCAAATATATTGGCGGCGCCAGCAGAGTAGAAAAACGTGTTGTGTTTTTTTGTGTAGTGAGCAAGCCAGAGAAACAAAAAAAGAAAATTAGCAAAGAAAAAAAATAGAAAAAAATATTTTTTTATTTAAAACATAATCTTGAAATTCAATTGAAAACCGTCTAAATCATTAAATCGTGGACTGTTTGTCTTTATAGTTCTTTTTTCTACAGGATTATTATATTGATCTAAGTAGTCCAGAAACCATCCAAAAAGTTTACAATAATCGCCTTTAGCGCTAAACCGAAAACAAAAAATTTAAGAATATTGAAAACAAAATAAAAAAATTCTCTAAGAATTTTTGAATGGTGTAAAATTTACAAGACACCAAAGAGACACCGCCCTTGGAAAACCACAAATACGATATTCTGTGTTTTGCTAAAGCCGCCTGCTCCCCACTACTGGCCCCCTGCTAAAACGAAAGGCAAAACATCGTGAAACTAAACAAAAAACCAAAATTAAGCAAACATATCCCTAACAAATCTGTGTAAACACCTGCCTATAAAACATCTTAATATTCAAGCTTCTCACCTACTCGCCAGACGTTCGCTCGTACACTCTCTTTGCCCAAACGTCCCACAACTACTTGGCTCTTGTAAACAACCAGACAAGTGTTGCAAAATCTTTTGTAAGCATCTCCTGGTAAAAGTGTGCGATTTGCGATTTGCTTTAATCCAAAAACCCAAACAGTGTCTAAGTGAGTGAGGTATCTCAGTGAGTGTTTGTGTGTGTGTGTGTGTGCGTAATTTCAAACAAGCCGGCAACTATTTCCCAGTGTATTGCCAAACACTAGCAGCACCCCACTACCCCATCTACAATCTCAATCACTTACTTGCTTGCTTCAATTCAATCGATAAATCGTCTGTGAGCAGCCATTGTCATCATGTTGATTGGATTAGTACGCGATTCTGTTATGCAGTGCTTCTGCCATACATGCCGGGCTCCCATACTCCCAGCTGGTAAGAGTTCAATTACAAATTTGAAATTCTCATTATTTGCATATCTCCCCATGTCTGTAATTTAAATGCTGTAATTAAAATTTACAACCTGTTTCTTGTACATGTATAATGTCATTGTAATTGTATGTGTGTGTGCGTGTACATAATGAGATTACAAAAGAAAAAAAACAAGCAACCACAAAAAAAAAGCAAAAACCATTATTGTCAATGTCGAAGAATCATAAGCAGAGAGAGAGAGAGAGAGGTTTAAAGTCAATGATGAATACCTTGATTTGGATGACCACAACTTTTTGTTATCTTTTTATTGAGGGTCCATCTCCCTAAAAGTATGCCATAATTAACACACTCGTTTTTTTGTAATATCTAATAAGTGTGTTAATGGTTTGGTATGAGCATGAGTCTGAAGCGTGTCAACATATTATGGTTGTTATGACAATAATTCTCAATGAGTTCACACGGAATAATTTATATAACAAACAAAATATATACACATTAGGGTGTTCCAAGAAACAAAAAATATTTTTTTTGAAACGCATAGTCCTCATTAAGCAAAATACGAAATATGGCGATCGTTTAAGATAACCCGAGTGGTAACCACGTCCAAAGTTGGATGTAGTGTTTTTTAAAGAAACAAGTTGAGTATTTTAGATTCTAGCATGAAATTGGTTAACTAATCATACATTTATATGGAATTTATTACAAAACCACGAGGTGATCCGAATCGTGAGAGGACGAGGCTATTACTGAAAGGAAGTAAGAAGGAGGTCAGTATAGTTTTTGCTGTCATAACGGGACACATAGGACTTCGAGCTCACTTATGCAAAATCAATGCGGCAAATGATGGCATGTGGGGAAGATGATGAAACGTTGGAGCATTTCCTATGTCATTACCCGGCTTTCGCGGCTAACATACACCGGTACTTAGGAGGGAACACGGTATCAGACATGAACCATCATAGGGGAGTGGTATGGAAAACAATTAAGGATTTTGTAAGTAGCACGGAATTCCTAGCTTAGAATTTTCTTCTTTAAGGTTACATTTTATACTCTTAGTTAGTTAGATCTTAGTTAATATGCAGAAAATGTTGCATACTTTAAGGTGTGTATGACTAAGTGAAAATAAGACTTTAAGAGACAGTTGTGCAAGCAAATTTTTGGTCGATTATGGATTGCAACTCAACCTTTGTTGAGTTGCCAACGGGCAACTTGTTATAGAAATGTCCATTTCTCCATTGAATTGTATACTTTTTATACTCTCCACCAATGTATGGGGGGTATACTAATTTCGTCAATTTCGTCAATTCGTTTATAACACCTCGAAATATGCGTCTAAGACCCCATAAAGTGTATATATTCTTGATAATCATGACATTTTAAGTCAAACTAGCCATGTCCGTCCGTCTATCGAACTTTCGAAGGAGTAAAGCTAGACGCTTGAAATTTTTCGCAAATACTTCTTATTAGTGTAGGTCGGTTAGGATTGTAAATGGGCCAAATCGGTACATGTTTTCGGATAGCTGTCATATAAACCGATCTTGGGTCTTGACTTCTTGAGCGTCTAGATGGCGCAATTCTTATCCGATTTGGCTAAAATTTAGCATGAAGTGTTTTTTTATGACTTCCAGTAACTGTGATAAATATGGCTAAAATCGGTTTACAACCTCATATATTGGGTTGCCCAAAAAGTAATTACGGATTTTTCATATAGTCGGCGTTGACAAATTTTTTCACAGCTTGTGACTCTGTAATTGCATTCTTTCTTCTGTCAGTTATCAGCTGTTACTTTTAGCTTGCTTTAGAAAAAAAAAGTGTATTTGATTAAAGCTCATTCTAAGTTTTATTAAAAATGCATTTACTTTCTTTTAAAAAATCCGCAATTACTTTTTGGGCAACCCAATAGCTGCCATATAAACCGATATTTGGTCTTGATTTCTTGAGCCACTAGAGGGCGCAATTCTCATTCGATTAGGCTGAAATTTTGAATGAAGTGTTTTGTTATGACTTCCAACAACAGTGCCAAATATGGATCAAATCGGTCTATCACCGGATATAGCTGCCATATAAACCGATCATGGATCTTGACTTCTAAAGCCTCTAGAGGGCGCAATTCTTATCCGATTTGGCTGAAATTTTGTACAATGGCTTCTCCCATGATCATCAACATGCGTGTCCAATATGATCTTAATCGATTTATAGCCTGATACAGCTCCCATATAAACCGATCTCCCGAATATGCTTCTTGAGCCCCTACAAGGCGCATTTCTTATCCGAATGGACTGAAATATTACCCAATGACTTCTACCATGGTCTTCAATATTCAATTTACTTATGGTCCGAATTGGACTATAATTTGATGTATCTCCAATAGCATTATAATTCTTTTCCATTATTCTTTGTTTGCCTAAAAAGAGGTACCGCGCAAAGAACTCGATATATGCGATCCATGGTGAAGGGTATACAAGATTCGGTTCGGCCTAACTTAGCGCGCTCTTAATTGTTAGTTTTTGGAGCGCACAAAATGCCGATTATTGGCTAAGGTGTATGTCTATAGTGCCATGGGAGAGAGTAGTAACTGCACCCTCGTTTCAACCTAACCAAACCCAACCTATTACAAAACCATAAACTGTACCCTGTACCATTAATGTGGCTATGACAAAATTTATAGTTCGACTCAGAAATTCCTGCTGATTCGACTTAGCCATGTCCGTTTGTCCGCATATCCTTTCTGTGCTGATAGTCCGTCTTTCGTCCGTCCGTCTTTTTACTAAGGTGGAGATTGCATTTCTTATCCAATCATCACGAAAATTTGCATATATTACTGTTTTAGCCCAAAGATAAGCCCTATCAATTTTGTTAAAAATCGGTTCCGATGGCTCCCATTCGCCCGATTTACACTTATAAAGTCATAGTAACTTAAACTTGCAAAGGATTTGCATGGATTTGGTTGTATTGCTCTTCTGAGTCTGTTAAATTTTATCAAAATCGGTTCAGATGTGGATATAGTTCACATTATAGTTTTCAAACTTGTTTTACTTTACTTGAATTGGCTATGACGGAACATTTGTTCCACTAGCCGAACGTAGAACAGCGTTCCAAGCTCCTCGATCATCTGTGCTCATCTTATAATCTCTGACACCACCACTTAATCTTTCCATCGGGCTTTTGGTCGTCCCGGTTTGCGTGTACCATCGTGTTTGCCTTCAAAAGACTTCTTTGGTGGAGCTACGGCATCCATTCTGACAACATGAGCTAGCCAACTCAGTCGTTGTATTTAATACGTGCAACTATGCTATCGTCGTCCTAGAGCTCATTCAGCTCGTGGTTCATATGACTCCTATATTCTCCATTAGTCCATATCCATATATTTTACGAAGAATCTTTCTCTCAAACACTCCAAGCACTGCCTCATCTGCTTTCACAAGTACCCATGCCTCAGAAACAAACAACAACATGGGTAGTATCAGTGTCTTGTATAGTGTAATATTCGTCCGTCGAGAGGTGACCTTGTTTCTAACTGCTTACTGTTTGCCAGTATTATTCTTCGCTTTATTTCAAAACTGGTGTCATTCGTTTCGGTTACGGCGGTGCCGAGGTAGATAAAGTTACTGACTATCTCAAAGATGTGGTTCCCAACTTTCTCCATTTTCTTTATCTAAACGGTTGTACAAGGTGTTTTGGGATTCTTTCAAAGGTTCCTTGAAACTACTTCCGGTGAACGACCTTTGATGTCGATGTCGTCGGCATAGGCGAGTAGCATGTGTTCTCTTGTGATTAGTGTGCCTTATCTATTCACATCTGAACTCGTATAATCTGCTCCAGCAGGATATTAAAGAGATCACACGATAGGCTGTCTCCTTGACTGAAACCTCGTTTGTTTTGAATGGTCTGGAGAGATTATTTTTTTCTATTCTTACTGAGAAACGCGCATCAGCAAGAGTCATCCTGCAGAGTCTAGTCAATTTCGCAAGGATACCAAACTCAAACATGGCTTGAAATACCTTTGAACGCATTCGGGTGTCGAAAGCGTCTTTGTTGTCAGCAAAGAAATGGGAAAGTGTTGAATTGTCCTTCTCTGATCTTTTTCTGGATTTGGCGCAGTGTGAATATCTAGTCCAGGGTGATTTTGCGAAGTCCAAAGCCGCCCAATTATCTAATAGACTTTAGGTTTTAATCTTTCACAAATTACGCTCGAGAGTATTTTTAATGCGATGGGTAGGAGACTTCTTCCTCCCTAGTTGGCCCATTCTATCTTTTTCCTTTCTTTTGTATGTATGGGACACTATGCTGAGGATCCAATCATCGGGTATGCGTTCTTCTAGCCAGATTGCGCATATAAGCTGATGCATACGCTTTATCAGAATGACGCCTCCGGCCTTCAATACTTCAGCGGGTAACCCATCGGCTCCTGCTACCTTGATGTTATTCAGTCAGGTCAATGCTTTTTAGACCTCATTTTAACTAGGAGGTTAACATTCTATACCCTCATCAGGGATTGGTTCTGCGGTATTCTCTTCGCCGCCATCGTCGGACACTAGCAGTTGGGTAAAATGTTATTTCCATGTCCTCATTATGCTAGCAGATTTCCTTCTTTGTCTCTGCAGGAGGATGTGCCTGCACCAATGCCATCGGTCTGATGTTTAATTCTTTGGTAGAATTTCCGGACTTCTTTCTGACACCTGTACATCTCAGTTCGCTCACACTCACGTCTTTCCATTTCTTTTTTCTTTCTGCGGAATAGACTTCATCTGGCGTGTTGCTTCTTATTCCAGGGTTGCTCTATATGGCGCATTTTTGATTTAAGTAGCATACTCTAGGTCGTACCGTGGGTTTCTTGGAGGAGGCTTCCGGTACCCAAGTAAGGATTTCGCGGCATTTTCCATGGAGTGAGCAATTGTTTGCCACTGGATCAGTTGGGTAGAGTATGCCGTTGCCATCTGTTGTGTTTGCAGCTTTTCAATGTCCAGCTTCCGTGCAGTGTCAGATCGTACTTTCCCGGCATGTTAAAATGGGTGCGAACCTTTGCTGCAACAAGGTAATGCTCCGAATGTTTATTCGCTCCACGGTACGATCGAACATCGAACATGTTGGATGACTGCCTTCCATCTATTACAACATGATAAAATCGGTTTCTTGTATTTTGATCGGGTGACAACCATGTGGCCGTGTGAATTCTTCGATGTTGAAATCTGGTACTGTTACCTACCATTTTCTTTGCCGCGGCGAAATCTATTAGCCTCAATCCATAATGGGAAGTTTCTTCGTGTAGGCAAAATTTTCCGACTGTTGAACCAAAAATGTCTTCCTTCCCTATCTTCGCATTAAAATATCCCAGAACGATTTTAATATCATTGGCGGGGCAGCGGTTATATTCTCTCTCTAGACACTTGTAGAAAATATCCTTGGTTCCTTGGCTCGTCCCTGTCTTCTGTCAGGTCATGTGCACAAATAAGGCAGATGTTGAAGAATTTGGCCTTTATGCGGATTGTGGCTAGCCTCTCATCTACCGGAGTATAGCTTGAGACAAGGTATTTCAGTCTCCGACTAACCACAAATCGACAGCCAAATTCATATCTTGTTATGGCAGCTATAGTACAGTTTGTCATCGTTTGGTGTTGTAGTGACCCCATTCCCAGTCCATCGCACTTCCTGTAAGGCGTTAATATCTGCCTTGTACTTCTCCAATACCTCCGCCAGCGCGTATACTGCACCTTCTCTATAGAGAGTGCGGATCGTCAACGTTAGGGGGGTCCCTTTTTACTATTCCTTTGTTTCGCATAGTAGCTCTCATAGTTTTCCGGGGACAGGTTAGTTATCCAGCGCCCCAACCGCATGGGTTTTGTGGGTTCGCAAATGTATCCCTCGTTGTCGAGAGCCGCTTGTTCCGACAATCGCCTCCAGCCGCCCCTAACCTGGGAACAGACGCTGATGTTGGCCATTGGTTATTTGAAGGCACCAATAACTCGATTTGTCATCTCTAGTATCATTGGCACTCAGTATTTAATTAAGAGCCAGTGCCACCTGACTCCTTACTGAGACTCTCCTCTCGAAAATCGCTGACTGAAAATGGAGCTTTCCACCATGCGCAACCTGTGGACAAGCCCGGTAGCTTTCAGATAAGCTTCCAGTGATAACGATGGACACCACACAAGTCGTAGACCAAAGTTCCAACCTGTGTGGTGCTCATAGTTATCCCGTGTCGGCCGGGCATTTGCCGTGTCGGCATTTGCCATATGAAAAAAAGGTATGGCAGCCCTGTAATATTTTCGAACAACTCCAATTCGGCTTTATATTATGCTTTTCTGTAGTCCTTGCGCCATAAGTTAAACTAAAAATTACGTATGGGAGTTGTTGTTCTCGCACATTTAAATACCAACCAAATAAAGTATGTGCCTTAGAAATGCTTGCTATCTTTTCGCGTACCTGGCGCCATTTGTCTGTTGCTTTATTGGATCATGTTTGCCCAAGTTGAGAAGCGTTTTGTCCACACTTTTAGTTAATTTCAAATTTCCAATCAGTGAATATCTTTTTACCGGAATTGAAATATTTTCACAAATTTTTTTTTAAGTTTTTAACTGTCATTTTTTGAGATTACCATTCGCACACGAGCGAACTGCTCAACATACTAAAAAAGTAATGATCGTTCGATCAAAAAGCAAAAAAAAGTTATGTGCACGAGATTGTGTCCATACACTTAAGTACTCGCCCTCTCTCTCTCTGGAAGGCAAATGAATAATCGTTTGCGGCTATCGAAAAGCTTTTATCATTAATGAATTTTTGATTTTAAGATCAGATAAGGTTAGATCAGACTCACTTTTATGTTTTCGTCCATTATGATATCACAGGAACAGGGAATGGAAGATGCCTTCTAATTCCTACCGTTGAACCATCCAGATCGCTTCAAAAAGCCCAACAACTTGAAAATTTTCACATTCGCTAAATCAGACAAATTCTTAAAGAAATGAGAACCTTAAATGGAACTCCTTCTGACTGCCAAGGCAGGGAGTCTATAGTCTCTTTTTCTTCGACGTTCTCACAGCTCCGACAAAAGTCGTTACTGGCAACCTTCAGTCTATCAGCATATTTTCCGATCAAACAGTGACCGGTGACAGATGTCTGTTCAGCGCCACCAAAGCGGTAAACCTCTTCAAGTCTACATGAGGCCACATAATTTTGGAATATTCAGATCAGATCAGATTCAGAGATCAGCGACATTCAACGGAGGTTTTGAATTCAGAAATACGTTCTCCAGGGATTTATCTGGCTGTCTGATAAGATATTTGTGCCAGTCGTGGTTATGACATTATGTCTTAGCCATACCACCACATTTTTTAATCGCAAGGTTCTTCGCTTGATACACACTGCAGTGGTCGGGTAACCTTCTCGGTGTGTTCTTCAAAGTACAACCCAAAGCCCACCTGGTCGTCTAGTTTGGAACCATGCGCATAGAAGTCTATGTAGCTTCTTTTACCAGGGGTATCGTAGTTTCCATCGGTTCTATCAGGAACAGTGGTACAGTAATTTTTATCAAAAAGCGACTCAAGCAATGTGTAATCCAAACTGCCTGGAACCACGGACATTGAGTTAAGGATTACACAGAGTTCCCTAGGCGCCACATGATCAAGCGGAAAACCTACCTTAGCCTTACAGCAGTGGTAGTAGCATTTTGTCTAGTCACAATGTCCAGAGCCATTAGGTGTAGCATTAAATTCAGTGCACCCGATGGCGTAGTCCTCATTGCGGCTGTGATGCACAAATAAGCCATTCTTTAGATCCGGCAGAGTATTGAACAGTACGTGGACTTTTGTAGTACCGTCCACCAAACCATAACACAATATAGCATTATCGAGTTGGCAACTACAGAACTACAGTATATACCCAGTACATGACATACGATTTAAATCCCCAACTTTTGCCAATGGTTCTTTTGCAGGTGTATAGGGCAAGCGTTGCCTTTCTGGCCCTTTCCAAAATGTTGGGTTTGAGGTTCAAATTTCTGTCTGTCGATTAAAATCGATAATTCTTTTATTCTATACCAAACTTATTCAGTTTGAGAGAAGTTCCCGAATTGGGTGTTTTTTTGAGAAATGTTCTGTACCCACTTCGTTATGGTGTTGAGAACTTCCTGAAGCATATCTCAAAGTGTTTTGGGCAACTTCTCCCTTTCAGCAATAGCCAAACTGGAACATAGGCGACCATTTTCATTCAGGTGAATTAAAATTTGCAACGGCTTGGCAATAAGTAATGCTAGAGTTCGTAATAGACAAGTAAGCGCCTTGGCATATTCGCATATAACTTATTTTGTTAAAATTTCATAGCATATATTTTGCCGTGAACTGAAGGCATTAAAGATTTAGGGTTTAATTTTGAAATCAAGCAATGCCGTGGTCTTCTGTAAGCAAAAATATTAAAGAATTGTCCATTGTTACTACTCTAAGAATATTTGGGGGAAATTCTGCCATTTTCTAGAAGTTAACTCCATTTCGACCCCTTGACTTGTCATGGAGCTAAAAGTTAAGCCGCACATCAGTAGTTTTTTACATAAGAGGTATTTTTCTATGACACAAAAAAATTATTCTTCTATTTGAATCGAAGTGCAAAAATTTCATTAAAATTACCTTTTTCTAAGGTCCTAGTTATTATGCAGAAAATGTTGCATACTTTTAGGTGTGTATGACTAAGGGACAAAGAAGAGATTAAGAAACAGTTGAGCAAGCAGGCATAAAATTTTAAGGTCGATTATGGATTGTAATCCAACTTCAGTTGAGTTGCCAACGAGCAAATTTGTTATAGGAATGTCCATTTCTGCATTGAATTGTATACTTTTTTACAAGGTTTTAGTAGCTGAACATTTAAAACACTGATATCGAATGAAACTGACAAAAATGTTCAACTTTATACCAATTTTTATTTCATGATTTTATTTTGTTTCCTGGCAACACAACTATAGTTGAGTTTGCCATTCATAATCGACCCCTTTATTTATTCATAAGAACAACCATATGTTTAAATTTGGTATATAATATTAAGTTAATCGTACAATTCAGGTGAATAAAGTCATAGCCAATTTAGGACTGAACCTGATAAATTAAAATTTGTATCTCCCTACATGCGTCAAAAAAAATCTCCAAAAAGAGGTGTTGCACTGCGTCATGCAGTTCAGAGTCGGCTTAAAAAGGAAACTTGAATCGGACAGCACTCATTGATATGTGAGAAGTTTGCCCCAGTTCCTTAATGGAATGGAATGCATTACATGCGCTAAAATATTAAACATGAAGTCTGATTTTAATAAATTATAAAAATTTTTGTAGGGAATATCGTTTATAAAATGTATAAAATAGATTTTTTTGTGTACGCAATGTTCGGCATACTTTTAGGCTTTACGTACGATTTCCTAAATATTAATTATAAAAAAAATTTACAAGGTTTTTATTTCTAATATTTTATTAAAGACGTTCCAAAGGAGTTTTTTTGGGTAAAATGTATAACGAGATTTTGACTTATGTTTTAATATATTAAATTTTCACAGCATACTTTTGGGCGTCACTTATTGTTGCCTTAATATATAAAGACTACTTAAAAGAACAACCATTATGGATTGTTTTCTTACAAAGGCTGTAATAAACCCTAAAATTTAATAAAACTTAATAATAAAGATTTCCTTAATAATACAAACAAGCAATCTTAATTACAGATTATAATCATTTGCCTTTTAGTGCCCCTTAAAGCCTTTATTTGCTCCTTAATCAGACTTCCCAAACACTTTAACTTATTTTTCCTGTTTATTGTGATCCCTTTGTTATTGTAAAGTCACCATTCACATTTTTACAATGCTTGCTATCACTTCACATATGTAATATATTTTGTCTCATTATATTTTATTATATGATATCTGCCACAAAAAAGGCTAAATCAGCTACAGCAGCGCATATTCTTCAGCATTGTATATTCCTTTTATGGTCATATTATCGAAATGCGACAATTTTTTTTATTGTGCCTCTTGATAAACTCAAACAATTTACCAGTGTCTGTGTGTTCATGCAAGTAAACTCCATTTAATATTTTATAGCATGCAGTGTGTGAAGAAGGGTAATGATATGATCTGCTTGGTTATTTTGCAACCAAACATTATAGCATACTTTTAGCGGTTTTTGTATATGAAGTATATATAAAAGGCAAAAAATATTTATTGCATACAAATTGCAACAAAATACGATGGAGAGCAAAAATGGCCCAGTAATTGATGTGTATTTTAACAACATTGTAAAAATCAAAGGCCAAATCAAAGCACCAATAGCAATATCAGGACTTTGACATCGTCCCCTAGGATGCATAAGCTAGCCAGTTCAGTGGTGAGAAGTTATGGGATGAGCTTAATCACATCGTATCAGGAACGTTGCGCGGGGGGAGGGTTTGGCGGGGGCTATTAGCCCCGAGCCCCCCACAATTCCTATTTTTTTGATGGAATGTTAGACCATATACGTACTTATTATTGTTTTGTAGTTCTAATATGGGACTCCCTGGCCCCCTAATCCTGGCTACGTCTATGCATCGTATTACTAATTATATAAAAATACATCAATTTTAATGCATAATACACGTTTACAATAGCAGGGCATGATTCATTACGCATTCTATTGTAGCCAGACTCAGTTGACTAGTGACAATTGATAAATGTATATTATACTTTTGGGAGTTTTCAAATAGTAGCAAATTGTATTGCCCCGTTTTGGGGGATGTTTGGAAAATAACAACTAAAATTAGTGTTTCTATTAGCTATATTTATTAAATTTGCAATTTCTAATCAATAAAATATATTCACTAAGGTGTGGTTGTTCAACTTAGGCCTGTCCATCGTTTGCTGCCAGAAGTAAAAGTTTAGAAACCACCCTACTGCAAACCACAAATGGCCTTTCTTTGTTGTAGTGGTTGGTTTTTTTCTTTCTACTTGTTCTCCAACATTTTTAACTCCTGCAAGTAGGCAGTAAATACATTTTTGTTTGTTTGCCCACCCTTAAAATATACTACATTTTATATATAAATACCTTGTGGCGTTTTCATAGCATGCGTCTATAACAAATATTACAGTTTTTATAGATCCATAGACTACAGGCGCCAAATCGTCATCTGGATATGGTGGCCGTCTAGGTCGTTTAGCGGGGGGTGTGAGAAATATACACAATGAGTCATACTTTTTATATTTGTCTTGCAAAAAGTAAGGGAAGGGGGGTGGCTAACGATATATAAAAAACTAACAATAAAATGAAATGAAGTGTAGAGAAACAACAATCATGAAAAGAATTTATTTTCATAGGACGTGAAGGACACTCTTCCAGAGAATAATGGACAATTTTTGTCCAACAAGCATAACTTATTTGCGGTTGCGAATTTTGCAGCATACTTTTAGGATTTATACATTTTGCTCATATGATGTATTGCTTTGAGGGATTAAAAATATCAATGGCAATGGAATTATTTATGAGTTTTAAGAAGACAGCAGGATTTTAGTTCCAAATGAATTGTTAAATTAAATTTTTATTAACTCAAAAAACTCGAAGAATAAAGACCAAGTAAAAGCGGGCTAAGTTCGGCCGGGACACCACCATTGATTCTGCTAAAATATGGGTGCTATATCTTGTTATAGACCTATTTGGACCGTACTTAGCACAGTTGTTGAGAGTCATAGGAGAACACTATGTGAGAAATTTCAACAAAGAAGGACTAAATTTGCGGCTTGTAAGGACTCAAGGAATTCCAATCGGGAGATAGGTTTATATGGGAGCTATATCAGGTTTTTCACCGATTTAGACGGTACTTGACACAAGTGTTGGAAGTCGTAACAGAACATTATGTGCAAAATTTCAGCCAAATCAAGAAATCAAATCGTGAGATCGGTTTATATGGTAGTTATATCAGGTTTTACACCGATTTAGACCGTACTTAGCTCAGCCGTTGGAAGTTATAGGAGAACCCTACATGCAAAATTTCAGCCAAATCAGACTAAATTTGCGGCTTGTAAGGGCTCTAAAAGTCAATTCGGGAGCTATATTAAAATCTGAGCCGATATTGCCCATTTGCGATCCCCGATGGCCTACATCAATACATAGTATCTGTGCAACATTTTAAGCAGCAAGCTTTACGCATTCAACCGCTATCGTGATTTTGACAGACGGATGGACGGACTTGGCTAGATCGACTCAGGATGTCGAGATGATCAAAAATATATCCTTTATGGGGTCCTACATCAATATCTCGAGGTGTTACAAACGGAATGACTAGATTAGTATACCCTTATCCTATGGTGGTGAGTATAAAGAGGTTTTGATTCCAAAATCTTCACTGCAACTCATGTAACATATAAAAAGATTTTATTTACAGATCTCATATTACGTTTTTACAGCCTTTTTTTGTTTCTTGAGTAACTGAAATAGTTAAAATAACTTTTCGTAGCATACTTTTGAGCGTATTTATTTATATGGTTATTAACTTAATAATTAAATGTTCAAAATTTCGGATTTGAACTCTCTGAATTGGGTGCAAGCCAGCAGTGCTTTATCAGTATCTCACACAAAAGGTTTCAATAGTTAAAACATTTTAATTATATATTTGCTACAATTCATTATATATCCCTTAAAGTATGCACTACTTTTCTCTTTATTGTTTGTGATATGTTGCCATGAGTAAACCCCTTATGAACATTAAATGAAACCTATTATCACTATTATTTTCCTTCTCTTCTAACTACTCTCTGGTGTAATTAATAGGTTTTATTGTTTTTCCTTTTTTTCTCCATACAAAGATTCTGTCTTTGATATGAAGGCAAACAGATAATGTTGAAAATGGAAGACAAAATAATTAAAACATTTGCTGCAATTTGTTTTTTTTTTTTTAATCTCTTAATGTTCATCTAAAGGCAAAGAATAACGAAAACGCTTTTGTTGCAAACTCAAAGGAATATTCTATGCAAAGAAGAGAGGAAATAAAGCATGTCTCCTTCATATATATATAAATATGGGTATTAGAAATCAATAGGCTATAGATGACATAAGCGTTAACTCATAGCTTTAATTATTCCCAGCATAAAAAATGTTTCATTATAAAAATACGTTCGATATGTGTAAGAGACACTTGAGATTTACATGTTAAAAATGCAATTTCAATGAGTAGTTAAGCTTTGCATTTTCAAAGCCCAAAAGTATGCAATAGTTTTTAGCAAACAATTTAAATATTAATAGCATCAGTTGGAAATTGAGTAAACTTAAAAAAAAATACTTCAATAAAATAGAGAGATTTCTAAAACACATAAAAAAGGGGTCTTGAAGAAATTTCATAAATTTCGGTCGCAACAAATGGTGGTCAGAAGAGTCAAGGTCTGGGCTATAAAGCGTATGAGTCAAAACAATTCCAGCTCAACCAGTGTTTTGCAATAAGTTTTTGTCTGATCCAGCAACATGTGGTCGTCTCTTGTCACGATGCAAGATTATGGCCTCGTGTCTGGTTGCATATTCTGGTAATTTTTTGTTGATTTCTGCTTTGGTGGGAATCAATTGTGATGATCGATGGAGCCGATATCAGCGGCTCATAATACAAAACACTTCCATGATCCCACCAAATACACAGAATTGCCTTGGCGTAGTGGATATTCGACTTCAGTTCTATTATGGCTAGTTGACCGGTCTTTACCATATGACTACTTGTGCTTGTTTTTATCGTAATGCATGCATTACGTGGGCGGAGGGGGCGGTCCCTCCCCTTTACCCCCATTTTTAAAAACGCCTGATTTCGGAGATGAGTTCACCGTTTTAAGCGGAATTTTATATTCCATCTTATAGTACCCCAAAAACACAAAATTGGTATATAATTTTGGGGCGAAAACCTGGTGGACGCCCCATCCCAAACCCCACCCGAACGGACATATTTGCCGATTGGGACAATATGGGTATCAAATGGAAGGTATTTAAGAGTAGAGTACCAACTTGGCAAAAAAATTTCACCCTAACTGTCAGATGGGTCTCCCACCACCAAAAACACCACCTAACAGGACACTTTTACCGCTTTGGGCAATATGGGTATAAAATGAAAGATATTCAAAGGTAGAGTACGAATGTGACAAAAAATTATTACTTGGTGTCTGAGGCCCCACCCCCCAAAACCCAACAGCAGGACATATTTACCGATTAGAACAATATGGATATCAAAAGAATGGTGGGAATAAAAGTTGATTTAAAAATGTATTCCTTGGTGTCTCAGGCGAAAATCCTATGGGAAGATCTGGATTGTGAGAAAACGAGGCTATTACTGAAAGAATAACTGGTCACATAGGACTACGAGCTCACTTATGCAAAATCGGTGCAGCATGTGTAAGGCATGTGGGAAAGGTGATGAGACATTGGAGCATTTCTTCATTATCATTGCCCAGCTTTCGCGGCTCTTTTGACCACACAAGCCGAGTACTGGCTAAGGTGTATGTCCCCTCTTTTCAACCTAACCTAGGATAAAATTTGGTGCGGCGAAGCACTGCGGGACTGCTTGTTCTTTATATATTTTCAAATTTATCAATTTTTATACCCTTACCACTACTGTGGTACAGGGTATTATAACTTGGTGTTTTGGGCCTATTGAAATTAGAAAAAATCGGTTGATTTTGATATAGCTTCCATATGTATGTTCGTCCGGTTTGGGCTAAAATTTCAATATCGTCATTTGTAAGCCGATTCTTACGAAATTTTGCACGAAGGGTTCCCTTATAAATATCGTCATTATTGGTAAATTTCATAGAAATTGGTTCCGATTTGGATATAGCTCCTATATATGTTCGTCCGATATGGACTAAAATTGTAAATATATCGCCATTTGTAGACCGATTCTCACGGAGTTTTGTACGAGGGAATCTCTTTGAAGTCTCGACATTATTGGTGAACTTCATGGAAATCGGTTCAGATTTGGATATTGCTCCCATATATATGTTCGTCCGATTTGGATTAAAATTGCAATTATATCGTAATTTCTAGGCCGATACTCACGAAAATTCGCACGAGGGGTTCCTTTATAAATCTCGACATTTTGGTGAATTTCATAGATATCGATTCAGATTTAGATATAGCTCCCATATATACATATGTTCGTCCAATTTCGACTAAAATTGCAAATATCGCCATTTGTAAACCGATTCTCACACGAAAATTGGTTCAAAGGGTTCCCTTATGACTCCCGGTATTGCTATTGAATTTAATAGAAAACTGTTTAGATTTAGATGTAGCCCCATATATAATTTCATCCGATGAATAATAGTCAATAATTTAGTAATTTGTTAACCGATCTTCACACAATATTAAACACGAAGGTTTCTCTCATAACTCTTCTGATGATTGATGAAGTTCATAGAAATTGGTTGAGTTTGAGATATACCTCCAATATATATGTGGTGCAGGGTATCGAAAGTATCATATTATCTTATCATATTATCCCACTTTTTTGAATTCATATTTTTTTTGTTAGCTTTAATTTTCTTAAGTCGTATAATTTTTTTTTATATATAATTTTTTTAAGTCGTATAAATTTTTGTTTTTTTTTTAATATATAATTTTGTTTTTTTTTAATATAATACTTTTGTTTTTTTTTTTTTTGAATATATAATTTTGTTTTTTTTTTCTTACTTTTTATTTTTATTATTTTATTTTCTTTTACTTTTATTATATTATTTTTTTTTTACTTTTATTATTTTATTTTTTTTTTACTTTTACTTGAATTTTTTTTATTTTATTTTTTTTTATTTTTTTAATTTAATTTCTTTTTTTATTTTTGTTTTTATTTTTTTAATTTAATTTCTTTTTTTATTTTTATTTTTATTTTTATTTTTTTTTTTATTTTTATTTTTTTTTTTATTTTAATTTCTTTTTTATTTTTATTTTTTTTTTATTTTAATTTTTTTTTTTTATTTTTTTTTATTTTTATTTTTTTTTATTTTTATTTATTTTTATTTTTTTTTATTTTTATTTATTTTTATTTATTTTTATTTATTTTTATTTTAATTTCTTTTTTATTTTTATTTATTTTTATTTTTTTTTTATTTTTATTTATTTTTATTTATTTTTATTTTTTTTTTTATTTTTATTTTTATTTTTTTTTTATTTTTATTTTTTTTTTATTTTTATTTTTTTTTATTTTTATTTTTTTTTTATTTTTATTTTTTTTATTTTTATTTTTTTTATTTTTATTTTTTTTTATTTTTATTTTGTTTTTTATTTTTTTTTTTATTTTTTTTTTTTTTATTTTTATTTAGTTTTTTATTTTTTTTATTTTTTTTTTTAATTTTATTTTTTTTATTTTTTTAATTTTATTTTATTTTTTATTTTTCTTTTATGTTTTATTTATATTATTTTTTATTTTTTTTTTTTCATTTTATTTGTTTTTAGTTTTTCAATTAATTTTTTTTTTCATTTATTTCATTGTATTTTTTTTAATATTTTTTAATTTTTTGTATATTTTTTTACATTTTATTTATTTTTATTTTTTAATTTATTTTTCATTTATTTTTAATTTATTTTTCATTTAATTTTTTTTTACTTTTACTTTTTTTAATTATTTTTTTATATATATTTTTTTTAACTTTATTTTGTAATTTTAATGGTTTGTATTCTTTTATTTTTTTTACAATATAATTTTTTGTCTTGATATTTTTAATTAATATGTTAATGTTAATGTTAATTGGCCAAGTCGGTCCATGTTTTGATATACAGCGGTCAAAAAAAGTATTCATCATTCAATGTTTTTTTTTTAATAAGTCTACAAAAGACAATTGGAATAAAAACATATTAAACTAATGATGCAGTAGTGCTTGTGTGATATATATGTACACAATTTCATTGTTTTTAAAGAAAAAAATAGTATTTATTGGAACAAAAAGGGCCATTTTACAGCTGAACACAAAAAATTAAACAAAAAAAGTATTCATCATTGCAAAAAAACAAAAAAATAAATAACATAATTTAAAAAAATTAATACTTTGTTATTCGACCACCGCGTTTTATAACTTCTTTTAAACGGTTTGACATCGATTGGACTAATTTAGCGGTTATATTTTGGTCTATATTAGTCCATTCCTCCATTATCACCTGTTGCATTTGACTCTTGCTCGAAAAATTGCGCGTTCTCAATTTGCGTTCGAGATGTTCCCAAAGATGTTCAATTGGGTTCAAGTCGGGACTTTGAGGAGGAGTTTTAATGACTTTGGGGCAGTTATACAGCATCCACATCTTGGTATTTAAAGCAGAATGTTTGGGGTCATTATCTTGATAATATTGAAAGTTATTACCAAGCCCAAGTTTTACAGCACTATCTTTTAAATTCCTCTTTAAAATGTCAATGTAATACTTATGATCCATTACTCCATTAATAATTTCAAGATTTCCCGCTCCTGAAGCCGCCATACACCCCCAAACCATTAAACCACCTCCACCATGTTTTACAGTAGCAACTGTGATTCGTTCTTCAAGCTCTGTATTTGGTTTTCTGTACACTATGACCTTTCCATGTCACCCAAAAAGATTAAACTTGCTCTCGTCTGCAAAAATGACTGTTTTCCAAACTGATTCGGGCTGTTTTACATACATTTTTGCGAAGTTTAGCCTTTTCACTCGGTTTATTTTATTTATAAAGGGCTTCTTACGTGCATTTCTTCCTCTGTAACTATGCCTTTTGAGTGTATTTCGAATTGTTTGTGTAGTAACTTCCTTCCCTAAATATTCCATAGTGTTTTTACGAAGAATGGTCGCATTTGTCTTCGGAGTTTTCTGAACTTGCCGCACTAGCCAACGCACATCTCCAACTGAAAGTGCTTTTGGTCGACCAGATCTTGGTTTATTGTCAACAGTTTTCGTTTCTGTCCACTTTCTGATGATGGATTGTATAGTAGATCGTGGTCTATTTAATATTTCACTGATAGTTTTTTGAGTTAAACCATTCCTGTGGTGTTTTATTATCAAAACTTTTACCTCATCAGAAACCTCGTTTTGCTTACGACCCATTTTGTAAAAAACTATATTTTCAATGAAATTAAATATTTGCTGTCAAGGGCAAAGCCTCCTTTACTAAATAAAACAGAAAAGGGGGATTCCCAAATAATATTTGAATTTGACTTTGATGATAGCACATCAATGATGAATACTTTTTTTGTTCTGTTTTTGGTGTTATTATATAAAATTGCATTTTTTGCGCTAATTAAATTTATTTTTTGAATTTATTTTAAAACATATTACGAAAAATAAACTATTGCATAAAACTGCATTATTTGTTTACTTTAAATTTTCTTCAATTACCCAAAATAAGTGAATTTATTATCAATTTTGCTAATGATGAATACTTTTTTTGACCGCTGTAGCTACCATATAAACCGAAATTGGGTCTTGACTTCTTGAACCTCTGGAGGGCGCAATTCTCGTCCGATTTGACTGAAATTTTGCACGTAGTGTTTGGTATCCTTCCATCAACCGTGTTAAGTATGATTCAAATCGGTTCATAATCTGGTAAAGCTGTCATATTAACCGAACTTGGATCTTGACTTCTCGAGTCACTAGAGGTCCCAGTTCTCACCCGATTTGGCTGAAATTTAGCATGAGGTGTTTTGTTATCATTTCCAATAACTGTGCTAAGTGTGGTTCAAATCGGTCCACAACTTGATATAGCTGTCATATAACCCGATATTGGATCTTGACTTCTTGAGCCTCTAGAGGGCGCAATTCCTATCCGATTTGACTAAAATTTTGCATGAGGTGTTTTGTTATGACTTCCAGTAACTGTGCTAAGTATGATTTAAATCGGTCCATGACCTGCTATAGCTGCCATATAAACCTATCTTGAATCTTGACTTTTTAAGCCACTAGAGAGCACAATTCTTATCCGATTTGGCTGAAAATTTGCAAGATGTGTTTTGTTATCATTTCCAACTAAGTATGGCGCAACTCGGCACATAACCTGATATAGCTGCCATTTAAACCGATTTGGGATCTTGACTGCTTGAGCATGTGGAGGGCGCAATTTTTATCCCATATTGCTTATTTTGGTTTAGTTTTCCCAAAAATTTTAACTTTTGCTATAGTAACCATCGGAAAAATATCAATCGATATTCAGTCAAAAAAATTAAATATCGATAGTGCAATCGATTTTTTGCCGAAATCCTCTTCAGTCTTGCTTAGCCAAATTTAAACCGTGCCCCTACCTGTCTACCTTCAGTATGCCAAGTTCTCTTTGCGTAAGCGCTACCTTGGTGTCGAATATAATTTTCAATTAGTTTATATATTCACTTGCGCTTCTCAGCAAACCTGCTGTGGTCAGACGAATGGGAGTATCCGTATTTTCTGTATTTTTCGAGTATGGAACTGTGGCTATACTTGCCCGCTATCAGTAAGCCGGGTTGCCTTAGCTTAGGCTTCATTGCGTTAAATATTCAGCTTATATGTCACTCAAGCATGTAGAGTAGACCTCAGCGATTTTGTGATCCTAACGCTAGCCAGACACTGGATATTCTTGTACTATCCACAACAAAGCTTCCCATCTACTGCCCTTTACAGTTTCACATCCCTATTTGGTAGTGTTGGTCTTACGGCTGCTCTGTTTAACTAGGAAATCATCCCTGGGCTACCATCCCACTTTTTATCAAATATTGTGTAGTAGAAGAAAAAAGCACACTGCAACTTACGACTTCTTCTTTTGCACACCTCTTCGAGGAAACGTAGACTCGGGCCGGACAAAATTAAAAAAATTTTACTATTTTCCAGCTTTTTTTTATTTGAAAGGTGGTACTGCTTTAATATGTTTTGGTGACATAAAGCCATTTCACTTCAGTCATTTGTTACAATTTAAAACTTAAAAAGTTTTTTATACTTTTGGGCTGATGATTATTATCTAAGATATATTGCATACTTTTGGGATGAAAATGTACAAAATTTAAAAAACTTCCTAGTTTCTCAAAACGTCATAGGCTCCTCAATATTGTATCCACTATGTATGTTTCATGCAGGGTCTAAGAATTTCTCTCATCATAATAGGCATAAACGAACAAAGTCCCATCTATCGTAAATTTGTTAATAAATTTTCTATAAATTCCTTTTAACCCTTTTAAGCTGAACGAAAAGGCAGAATAAAAATTAACATTTAATGCTCAACAACAAATAAACTTTGAATTACTTTTTTCCCTACCATTGTAGCATACATTTAGGGGGTTAATTTTATTATGCAACATTTCCAAAGCTAGATTTTAGGCATATCCCTATAGAGGTTATAAATTTTACAAATACAAATTCTTTTGAAATGATATTTACTGTTGAAACTGCATGACATTTTGGGCCAAACTCCTTCGAGTGTCGACAATAAAAAAAACCCAACTGTGTATGTGTTTGTTGTATTTTCCCTTCTCCCATCTATATAAATATTTGAAATACTGACATCACCCAGCTTTCATCATATCCCTACGCTCTTATATCCTTCAATGCTACTAACATACAGCCTGAACGTAGACTATGAATAATTTATAATATTTTGCTTTGCTCAACAAAAAAAAAAACAAAATACAAAAAGCAGCAAAAAGAGAGAAAAATCATGCATCTTTTATTCGACTTCATCAAACAATATAGCAACAACAACAATGAAAATATCTTTTGTTATTGTACAAATCAAGCAAATTGCTTTGTAGACTATTTTTACATATGTAAGTAATGTGATGAACGAGCCCTGATATTATATTATAGGCTAAGGGAGAGTGTGTGAATAAATGAGGCCGCCTTTTAGGCGCCGTCACTGCCCCAAATACACCATGGTCTATGGGAGGTCCGTTATTTAGCTTTGTTTTTTTTTCTAGAGTATAGGAAATAACCTTTAACAGCAAACAAGTGTAGCAACTTTGTACGCCCGTCTCATTTACCATTGAACATTATGGGACAGGCAAACCAATTATTTAGCTATTATTAATGATTTAAAACCAGATTCTATTTTAATAGCAAACGAACGGCAATATGAGTAATATACTGAGTGAAGAAAGGTGTAGAAGGTAAAGAACAAAAAAACCTTGACATTCATTGACGTCAATAAAAGGTGTTACAAAACTACATGCTACGCCTGGAGCTAGGCAACATCATATAAAATTTTTTTCTTGTTGTTTTTCATTAAACCAGTGAGGAGGTGAGATAAAAATACCGACACGCGTTTTTATCAACTTTATTACACAATTAACTCTAACCACAAAAATAATACAAACATGTTTTTTTGGCTTTCACAAAATGAATCATTCACATTGTTGGGATAATTAATTTGCAGGCCATTTTTTTTTCAAGGTCATTTGAGGGAGGTTGAGAAAATGTTTTAAAAAAATGTTACAAATAAAAACCAGGACATTTGAAAAAAATTTTTATATAAGAAATACAACCTTTCAATGTACGACTTTTGAATCCCTCACACCTAAAGATTTCTGTTGATGACCCCTGATTTTCTGAAATTTCCCAAAACATTGATATTTATAGCAAATTTCCTCAAACAAATTTTAAATCACTTAAGGATAGCTACTTTTGTGTTATCCATTAGGCGATTGAGCGGCTGTGCCAGGCTCCACTAGACGATTGGTCAGCAGAAGCTTTTGACGAAAACACCTGGTTCGAGTGCTAAGGACAAGGCCAACCTATTTTATCTTCGCTTGCCTATAAATTCCCTAGGTCATCGGCCTTCTCTGGTAAACCAATACGCATTTTTAGAGATGGGAAAAATAAAAGGCACTTCGCTCTCTGGTTTATTGAGAGGCTTGGTGCGAATGTTGCTAAAACTCTCACCGATAAGTAGAGAGGCTCCCCTAATTGGGCTCGGAGATTCGCTGAACGGGCTACCCCAAAGGTTACACATCTAGATTCGGAAACGGCACTGCAGTCAGCCAAAAAGGCTGAACAATGGTATTGTGGGTCCAAGAACATTTGCTAATGTCACTAGGGTCAGCTTGGTGATGGTAGTTGTCGACAAGGGTGAAGAGCATGGCAGCATATCTAAAAGCAATTGGAGTGGGGCAGTCAATGGGCTATCATCTTTACAGTCCGATGCCCTTGCGGAATTTCCTGAGCCTCCTCCAGTTTGTGACGATGCAGACTTGTATCGAGGCCGTTTAATTGCTATCTTGGATCAGCGCTCAATTGAGATGTATCTTTGCGCCCTAAACTTTTTTTTGGCGAAATTAGGCCAGGCCCGACAGAATTTGGTCAAGAAGGATCATCTGGACCAATGGCACGCACTTGGATACCAAGAATTTCCTCAGATCCTGAATCGAAACTTGGAAGACTAAGGGAGTTTAATCCCAAGTTTTCAACCACCGGCTGGTAGATCGGTAGATTGGATGAAACGAATGGCTATCGGAGTTATGTAGTATTAATTCCAAACTCCGACTGTCTCGCAGACCTCAACAGGTCTGCAGGAGTTGTATCCTACGGATTCAACGAGTTGAGACGAAAGGTGTATACAATCAGAGACGACTCAGTACTTGTTATTGAACTCTTGTCTGAGGAAATATCTATAGGATAATGAAAATCTCCCAGCCATGATCGAAACAGGGGGGGAAGACGTCGTGACGGAACAAGCGCTGTATGGGTTGGTCATCCGGTTGGAACCGGCTCAAGGGAATGACGGAACTCAAAAAGTACTTTGACAGCAGCAACTAGTGAAGCAACTAAGGGGAAACGTCCATATCGCACGTGTCCAATGACCTGAGGAATAGTGGTTCCAATGTTTTCTCCACTACTGCTGGATGCGCAAGGAAACTCATCAAGACAAAATCGTACGTATTTTGGGAGGATGAACTCCTGGCGGACTCAGACGACGAAGCTAATGCAACATTAGTGGAAATTCTGCATCTTGATTATGGTCCATTTTCAGGAGATAAATCTCTACCATTGTAAGGCCGCTTCGGCGGCACTTTCTTCTGATGGCAGGAAAATTTGACACGTTCCTATCCAAGAACCGTTGGTTTGCGGAGGAATGGTTCGTGATCTAAGCATTCCTGTATTCAAACAATCAAGGGTACTGGTAATGGGAGACACAGAGCCTGTATTCTTGCAAATAGAGAAAACATCCACGCCACAAGTGTCCAAGATCCTGAGAAAGTTCGCAACTGCTTTGGGATGCACAGGGAAACTCATCCAGACTCATCTTGTGAGGATGAACTCCTGGCGGACTCAGAAGCCGAAGCTAATGCAACAATAGTGAAAATTCTGAATCCTAACTATGGTCCAGTTTCAGCAGATATATCTCTGCCATTGTAAGGCCGCATCGGCAGCACTTCTTTCTGATGGCAAGAGAATTTGACGCGGTCTTATTCAAGAACCATGGGTGTGCGGAGGAATGGTTCGTAGACTAAGAATTCCTGTATGTAAAGTACTCAAGGGTACGGGTAATGGGAGACAGAGCCTTGAAAGCCTTGGAGCGGCAGCCCTAGATACCTCACACTAAATTAGAATACCAAATTTCTGTTTTTGAGTTGCTGTAAGAGTACAAACCAAGTTTCTCTTAAATCGCCTCACCTCAGGGTAAGGTGAGGTCCACCCATTAAAGGTTTGGATGTAAGATCTACTTCATTCTCTTGGTTTTGATAATGGATTGGAGTTGTCAAACCCATTTGTCCCGAAAGTGGATTTCAGATTCATACTCTACTCCCAAAAACCAGGTTTGAGCCACATATTGCCATAGTCAGAATACATATATGTCTTGTTTGGAGTATATATGGTGAGTGCGTGGCTATATAACAGATATCAGTTTCGAGCCCTTTTTTTTGCCATAGTTAGCATAGTTGAGGGGTATTTAGGGAATGGTGCGAAAAAATATCATCATTGTGCCCCACTCTCAAATTCCTTTTATTAGTGCCCCAAGTGCCATTGGTTTGGGTGGAGTTTTTGGGATGAGGCATCCCCCAAACACTTGGCCCAAAACTAGATATCAACTTGTTTGTCTACTCTCAAATACCTTTCATTTGAGCCCCTATATCCATAGACGGCAAAAACGTCTGGATTGCGGGGTGGGCCCTTAAAAACGATCAACACCGTGCTCCACTATCTTTGAGCCCAAATTGTCATGGTCGGCAAAAACGTCCTATTTGGCTATTTTTAGGGGGATAGGACGGCCCATAGACACTTGATCCCGAATGTTTATATCAGATTCGTGCTCGACTTCCAAATGTCTTCAATTTGGGCCTCATTCTTCCATAGTCGGCAAATGTATACGGTTTGGGAGGTGTTTTGTGGAATGGGCGGCCACTTAGTGACTTGGTCTTGAAAATATAAATCACATTCGTGCTCTACTCTACAATTCCTTTTATTTGAGTCCCACATTTCATTGGTCCGGAAATACGTCCTATTTGATGGTGTTTTGGGGGTGGGGTGGACCCCTCCTGAAACTTGGTCCCAAAAGTGGGTATTAATATGGTGCTACACACCCAAATAGCTTTCATTTGAGCCCATATTGCAATGGTCAGTAAATAAGTCCGTTTTAGGGATGCTTTGGGGGGTGGGGTGGTCCAACAATTGGATATCAGATATGTTTTCTTCTCTTAAATACCTTTCTGTTGAGACCCACACTGTCGTGATTGGTCTATATAGATATATATATGGTAGATCTTGGGAGTGGGGCGGCTGCCCTAGGTACCTCACCCGACATTTGGAGACCAAATTTTTGTTTTTAGGTTGCTATAAGAGAGCACACAAAATTTCGCTTAAATCCCACCACCCATCTCTGAGATCTGGCGTTTCGCAAAATTAGGGTAGGGTGAAGGTCCGCCCCCCTTCAGATATCAAAAAATTTAGTACCCACCACCACCACGGGACATTATGCACCATCTTTGAAAATTTCAAGAAAATCGGTTCAGCTGTTTTTGAGTCTATAAGGAACACATAAATTGATTTTTATACCCATATACCCACAACCATGGGATGGGAGTATACTAATCTAGTCATTCCGTTTGTAATACCTAGAAATTTTGATCAAAGACCCCATAAATATATTCCTGTTCGTCTCGTTCGATCTAGCAACGTCCGTCCGTCTGTTGAAATTACGATAGCGGTCGAACGCATAAACCGCTTAAAATTTTGCACAGATAAATATACTGATGTAGGTCGTTGGGGATTGCAAATGGGCCATATCGGTTCAGATTTGGATATAGCTCCCATATAAACCAATCTCCCGATTTGTTTTCTTGAGCTCCTGTAAGCCGCAATTTTTTGTCCGATTTGGCTGAAATTTTGCATGCGGTGTTCTGTTATGGCTTACAACAACTGGACCAAGTGCGGTTCAAATCGGTCTATAACCTGATATAGCTCCCATATAAACCGATCTCCCGATTTGGTTTCTTGTACCCCTGGAAGCCACAATTAATACCCGATTTGGCTAAAACTATTCAAATGGTGTTCTTTTATTACTTCCAACAACTGAGTTAAGTACGGTCCAAATCGGTTCATAACCTGATATATATCCCTTATAAACCGATCCCCCGATTTGACTTCTTGACAAGCCACAATTTTTGTCCGATTTGGCCTAAATTTTGCATGCGGGGTTCTCTTATGACTTTCAACAGCTGTGCCAAGTACGGTCCGAATCAGTATATAAACACATATAGCTTCCATATGAACCGATCTCTCGATTATCCTTGTTCAGTTTCTAGAAGCTTAAATTTTTGCTGGTTTGACAGAAGTTTGTTATGTAGAATAAATTATTCCCTTCAACAAAATTTAGTTTGTATAAACTTTTAGCAGAAACCATGGTGTTGGGTTCCCAAGATTCGGCCAGCCGAACTTAGCACGCTTTTGCTTGTTATATAAAAGATTTACCAGTAGAAAAAACTTAAATTGTTCCTTTTTTTTAAACTGTCCTGAAATTGTGTATTACCCAAAATTTGCTATTTGTATTGTAGGACATTTTCCCAAAATTTGCTGTTTATAGGAAATTTCCTAGATTTTCTTTTTTTTTTTTAATTGCCCACCCAAGAAAATTCTTTTAATAAACTAAACTTAGACCCTCTTTCGTTCATACTTTATTCTAATTATGTTCTATTATTTTTCATTACCTTCTTCCTCAAACTCATTTATATTAATAGGCAATAAAAGAAAATTAATTGCCAAGATCAGCAAAGAAATGCCAAATTAACTGAGGAGCAATTCGGACAAACCTCCAAAATGTGTAACAAAAAAACCAAAAAAAAAACACTTCAATTAACAAATTGGTCAAGGTTAAGCTGAGGATAATTTTTTTTTATCTTACACCAGGAAACTAATTCATCTTAGCTTTTTCTTTACACTGTAGTCTCTATATAAATATAAGGCACTTGTGTGTGTGTGACCTGCATATGGCCTAAAAGTATGCCACAGTTTATTATTATAGTATGACCACACAGTCATCATTATGACAAATCAATTGTGCTGGCATCATAAACAAACAATTTTTGTTTGAAAATATAATAAATATACCATCAATATTAACAATAAACGTAAATTTTGTGCAAATATCATCGCTCATTTTTTCATGCCATGCCGGCGGCAAGCTAAGACCATACATTTATCCACAAAAAAATAAAAGGCCAATGATCAATGCTAGTGGGTGGTGTTTACAACTTGCAAGTAACTAAGGCGTACTGCCTTAAAAGCAGCACTTCATGAAAAGAAAAAAAAGAAAATAAGAGGTACAGGATGAGCATGAGGACCACAACAAGATAATGGTCGTTGGCCAAAAAATATGTTTTAGTCCTCTTGTTTGTATAGCAAGCCAAACAGAAGGTTTTTCTCTTCTTTTCCGTTTTTTTCCTTGGTAATATAATCATGGGCTTGCTGTGTAAACACAATAACGGCCCCAAAAACACAAATGATGACTCATACACAGGACCAAATGACAGGATGAAAAATAGAGAATATGTGAGTGAGTGAATGCCTTTGGATGATATGATATTTCAAAGGACTTTTATATGGTCGAGTGAGCAAAAAAGAGAATACAAAAACCTTTCTAATTTTGCCTAAAGTATCCAAAAACTTAAAAAGGTGTAAAACCGATATGCTTTGTTTGTCTTTGTTTACCTCTTAAAAGAGCGAATGAAACCCCAAATGAAGAGTTTACACAAAAACCATTGAGCCTAAAAGGCGGCATTATTTATTTTTCTTTCTACAAAAAGAAAATATCCTTGAGATAGTAGAAAAATAAAAAGAAGAGATTTTAAACGTCATTATAGCCTTGATATGCAAAGGAAAATCATGGGCAATATTATAAACTTAAGTGGTTTTAAGCCCTTAAAGTAGGCAATGGTTTGAGAGGAAATATGCTGCCTAGAAGTATGCACCAAAATTTGAACAAGGAGGTTAAAACTTGAACTAAGATGCCTGGTTTTCTTAGAAAGGTTACTCTCATTGATTGCAATGGGAGAAGGCTTGGGGGACTAGGCTTTGGGGGATAAGAAAAGAAAAGTAAAAAATTGCCTTAATGGTTCCTTATTCCCTTTGGATGGAAGTGGACATCCGTACTGCACTTTCAAAAAAATATTATGAAAAAAATGCCTTTGCTGAGTTCTACGAACTCTGATATCAAGTTCATGCGATATTATCCGTGTCTGTGGCACCACATACTGCCAATCATTGCCAATATTTACTTAGATTGGAGGAGGGCCGCCCGCCTCCCAATATCCATAGCATGAGGAAACATTCACCGCTCAGGGAAGTTTTAAGGATGGGGAGTCGATTTAGTAACTTTACCTCAATTTGAATTTCAAATACGCACTTTCAAGTTTATATAAGGGTGCAAGCGAAAAGTTGCTTAACCAGGATCACCCTGGTATTGCCATATGACAACGCAAAAATGTTGATGAGTTTTCCAGTTTTTTGGCTATAAATTTGCAATGGTTTGACATAGACAACTAAGTCTGCATATTTTTGCCAGGTAATAGATGCGTCTTTCAAACAAGAGGTTCATTATCATGTTTAGAATCGTTTATGTCCGAAATATAAATCATCCAAACTTGTTCAATTAGAAAATTTCTAAAAGTTTAAGGGTTATTCGGGTTAAAACGGTCCACGTATTTCTCACATAAACAAGTAAGTCTGCATGTATTATACAGGTGAGAAGTGCGTCTTTCAAACAAGAGTTCATTATCATGTTTAGATTCGTTTATTTCAGTAGAATTTTGCCTAAAGTTTCAGAGTGATTCGGGTTAAAACGGTACGCGTGTTTCGCATATACAGCATTTTGCGGTAAGGGAAGGAGTCCGTTCCCCTTCAAAAAGGTAACCTAGATAGGCTAGGACGTCCCCTTAGAAATATTGGACCCAAAATATTAAGTCAAGTTTGTATTTTTGGGTTGGCATAAGAATCCAAACCAAAAACACTTAAATCGGTATACGAATGAAATTTTGCGGTAAGGGAGAGTTACCGTTCCTTTTAGATATTAAAACATGATGTAGGTCACGGTAAGGCAGAGATTAGCATATTCGCTTATGACGCGAAATCCTGGCGAGAACATCAGAAAAAAATTTTCTGCGTTGGTTATTCCCTTTTAATGCTGGCGACATTTGTGAGGTACTGTACCATTTGGTAAGGCAGCCATTTTGAAACTTCTCTACAAAGAGGTATCACACTGCAGCACGCCGTTCAGACTCGGCTTTAAAAAGGAGGGCCCTTATCATTGAGATTGAACTTGAATCGACAGCACTCATTGATATGTGAGAAGTTTTCCCCTGTTCCTTAATGGAATGTTCATGGACAAATTTGTAATTTGCAGTTCATTTTCATCGCAGTCAAACTTGAATTGAATTGAGCCATTAATGCATCAGTTGAACACAGTAGATTTGAATGCCAAGTAAAGGGTGATTTTTTTGAGGTTAGGATTTTCATGCATTAGTATTTGACAGATCACGTGGGATTTCAGACATGGTGTCAAAGAGAAAGATGCTCAATATGCTTTGACATTTCATCATGAATAGACTTACTAACGAGCAACGCTTGCAAATCATTGAATTTTATTACCAAAATCAGTGTTCGGTTCGAAATGTGTTCATTCACCGTAACGTTGCGTCCAACAGCATCTTTGAAAAAATACGGTCCAATGATTCCACCAGCGTACAAACCACACCAAACAGTGCATTTTTCGGGATGCATGGGCAGTTCTTGAACGGCTTCTGGTTGCTCTTCACTCCAAATGCGGCAATTTTGCTTATTTACGTAGCCATTCAACCAGAAATGAGCCTCATCGCTGAACGGTGAATGAACACATTTCGAACCGAACACTGATTTTGGTAATAAAATTCAATGATTTGCAAGCGTTGCTCGTTAGTTAGTCTATTCATGATGAAATGTCAAAGCATACTGAGCATCTTTCTCTTTGACACCATGTCTGAAATCCCACGTGATCTGTCAAATACTAATGCATGAAAATCCTAACCTCAAAAAAATCACCCTTTACATACCACATTAACAGTGTGTCAGCAACCACATAGTAGCGTCCGCCCGCCTTTAATATACCATATAAACTGCGGGAAGTTTTGAGGTTGGGGGATCCCCTCTGAAACCCTCTATGCGAAATTTAACAGTAAAATTAATATTTTTGAATTAGTATAAGGATGAAAATAGAATTTCGTTTAAATTGATCCAAGCGGTCTTGAAATTATAATAATAGGGAGGGTGCGCCCGTCTTCAAATTTGGGAAATGAAAAAATGTTACCCTTGGGTAAAATTTTGTCAAATTCCAATACAAAATTTGTATGTGTTAGAAAGTATAAGGGCACATACACAAATTCGCTTAAATCGATCCACGCACTCGCAAGATATGGGACTTTTCGATAAGGGGAGGGTCCTTCCCCCTTTAAATATCAAAAATTAAATAAAGTTTTGGCAAACTGAAATTTCAAAATCGTATTTTAGGGTAAGTTCCCTTCCATTGGGAAAGAGCGTGGAGACTTTACCCATATCACCGATTGCTGCCCGATAGAAATTTTAGGTCAGTGTTAAGGCACCTTTAGACGAGGCTCATGTCGTTTAGCCTCCTCAAAGCTACCACCCTTTGTAGAGAAACTGTACGTGACGACGTCACATCGACAGCGTCAATAAAGGAATAACCACCACCACATTTTTGAAATTGCAGTAATAGGAGGGGTATGCCCGACTTAAAATTTGCAAGATATGACACTTTTCGGCAAGGGGAAGGTCCTTCTCCCTTAAAATATAAAATATTAAAGAAAATTTATGGCAAATTTTCATGTCAAAATCGCATTTTTGGGTTAGTTTCATTTCATTAGGAAAGTGCCTGAAGACTTCACCAATATCACCGACTGCCGCCCGATTTAAATTTAGCTCAATGTTAAGGCATCTTCCTTTTTAGGCGAGTCTAAACGACATGTCGCTGAGCTACATCCCTTAATAGAGAAGTTGGATTTGAAGACCCCACATATTTCACCAGCGTCAATAAAAAATAGCCACGTTTCCGCAATTGTTGTAATGAAAAAGGTGCGCCCGCCTTCAAAAATAGAAAAATTAAAATATTTTACGCTTTGATAATATTTTGGCAAATTTGAATACCAAATTCGTGTTTTTGAGAAATTGCAAGAGCGCAAAAACAAATTTGTTTATATCGGTCTCCGCATTCGCAAGATATGTCACTTTTCGCTAAGGGGAGGGTCCTTCCCCCTTAAAATATCAAAAATTAAGTAAAGTTTTGGGAAGATTTGGCAAATTTTAATGTCAAACTCGTATTTAAGGGTAAGTTCTATTTCATTAGGAAAGATCCAGAAGACCAATTTCCCCGACTGCCGCCGATTTAAATTTTAGCTCAATGTTAAGTCATTTTCCTTTTTAGGCGAGTCTAAACGACATGCCGCAGAGTTACACCCCTTTATGGAGAAGTTGGACATGAAAATCAGCGTCATTAAAAGAATAACCACAACAAAATTTTTTAAATTAAATTAAAAATAATTATTCTTTAATAAAATTATGGCAATTTGGAATGCCAAATTCGTGTTTTTTAAAGATTATAAGAGCGCAAACACAAATTTGTTTAAATTGGTCCATGATATAACGCTTTTCGATAAGGGGAAGGTCCTTCTCCCTTGAAATATCAGAAATTAAGTAAATTTTTTGGCAAATTTGAATGATAAAATCTCATTTTTGGGTTCCAGAGCCTGAATACTTCAACCATATCGTCGATTGATGCCCGATTTAAATTTTAGCTCACTGTTAAGGCACTTTCTTTTAAGCCGAGTCTAAACGACATGCCGCAGAGCTACATCCCTTTATAGAGAAGTTGTGCATCAGAACCTCACATTCAATTGTCACCATCGTCAATAAAGGAATAACCACATTTCTGCAATTCCTGTATTGGGGGAGTGTGTGTCCGCCTTCAAATATTAAAACCACTGTTTTTTCGGATTTTCTTTGGTTTGGTTTTAATTTTTTTCTTTGTTTTTTTTTTTTTTGCAAAGAGTTGTTAATTTTTGCAAAGAGTTATTTCTAGCAGTATAATCATTAAGATTTTAAAGCATGTAAATTCCAAAGGTTTTTAATTTAGTTTGATAGTGGTTTTAATCAAGTTTTAGGTTGAAATAAATGTATTGCATACTTTTAGGGTTGTAAGAAATTTATTGCATATTTTAAGGGTTGCATACAGTTTTGGTGTTGTATGCATTTATAAATTTATTATGTTTAAATAAGTTTTTTTTGGTTATTTTTTTTAACATATATATATATATATATATATATATGTATATATATATAAATATATATATATATATATATATATATATATATATATATATATATATATATATATATATATGTATATATATATATATATATGTATATATATATAAATATATATATATATAAATATATATATATATATATATATATATATATATATATATATATATATATATATATATATATATATATATATATATATATGTATATATATATAAATATATATATATATATATATATATATATATATATATATATATATATATATATATATATATATATATATATATTTTCTGTAATATTTTGTGTTAAATTATTTTTATATTTTATTTAATTTTATTATTTGTTTTGTTTTTGATTTTTGTATTTTTTTTTACATGCAAAGTAAGTAAAATTTTTTCTAAAATTTGTAAATTGTATATTTTTATTTTATTGTTTATTATTTATTTTTTTAAAATTTTTCAATTATTTTTTTTATAAATTTATTATTATTTTTTGCTCTGCGCCAATTTTTTTGTCCGCTTTCTTTGTTTTGGTTGCTTTAATTATTTTTTTTATTACTTTTTTTGTTATTATTTTTTTATTTTCATCTTTTTATTGTAAATTTGTTTATCTGCCTTTTGCGCTATTTTTTGTTTTGGTTTTTTCGATTTGTCGTTGGATTTTTTTGTCTAATTGAAACCAATAACATTTGTTTTTTGCTACTAGAAAGTGGTTGCTATTAATGTATTGGGCACGCTATGGGGATCGCGATTTCGAAGCGAAAATCGATGAAGTTTGGTTAGCTTCGAAATCCGGATCTCCACAGCCTGGCCAATGGAATAATGGCAACCACATTTTGCCTAAAACTTGTAAAAAGGGATTTTTACCTTCTAATAGAAACGAAGTTTTTGGTTAATTTTCTTTCTGCTTGGTTTTTTTTAATTTTCTTTTTACTTGTTTTAGGTTTGTTATTGTTTTTTAAATTATTTTTTTTTATCAAATTTTAATTTTTTTTTGTTTTCGTGTTTTTGTAGTGAATTCTGTTTCTGTTTTTTTTTTTGCAATTTTTATAATTTTCGTTTTTTACTTATAAGGGGTGGGTAGGATCGCCTTTTTCCTCTTGAATGAAGCATACTTTCAGGATGACCTTTGTTTTTTTCAGCGAATTAGTATCATATATTTTATTGTTGTTTTATCATTAGCATAAGTAAAGCATACATCTAGGAGCCATTTGTTAAATACAAAAAAAATCATTACAAATTTATACAGTAACTTGTTGTGCTGGCATTTGCATATAATCCTAACGGGTTGACATCATTCACTTATACCTCAGAGAGTTGTACTATGACAATTATTTTAGCTTCAGCACTTGACATTAGATCATAGCTATTGGGTTGCCCAAAAAGTAATTGCGAATTTTTTAAAAGAAAGTAAATGCATTTTTAATAAAACTTAGAACGAACTTTAATCAAATATAATTTTTTTCACTTTTTTTCTAATGCAAGCTAAAAGTAACAGCTGATAACTGACAGAAGAAAGAATGCAATTACAGAGTCACAAGCTGTGAAAAAATTTGTCAACGCCGACTATATGAAAAATCCGTAATTACTTTTTGGGCAACCCAATATTTTAATAGCCCTGATTCAACCTTTTCTCATCGGTATGGTTATGGGGAGAGGGAGTTACTTATGGGGAGAGGGAGTTACATACCTTATTTACATTTAAAATCAAACATTTTTAGAATTACAGTGCTCTATGTTGTTTATTATTTTTTTTTTTTTTTGTTTTTTCGTTTTCTAGTTTAATTTTGGTTTCAGTAGTTCCCATGAAAGGGAACTAACTATAAATGGTATATTCTTTGGAGAATATCAACTAAAATTACAAAAAAACTAACTAAACAAATGAAACCATCTCATGGCTAAAAAAGAAAAGCAAAAAATTTTTACAAACAAATGAACCAAAGTTAAATGAAAGTGGAAATGCGAATAGAACTATGAACTAGTTCTGTAGGGAGTGTTGGGGGGCATACAGAAATATTTGAACTAAATCCCCTCGCTTTTTAACCATATGTGACTTTGGAGACATATAAAAAGCAAACAAACATGCGAAAAAAAAATTTCATCATCATCGAAACCTGAGCTACTACTTCCTTTCCTTACCCTCACCTCTCCCCTCTCAACAGCAACTCATCTCCATGCACGTATAGCTCTTAAGGATATGCCATTAAGGCAGATACTTGCTACATACTCGTTGTTCTCGGTCGTATCAACCAAAAAAAACAAACTGAAACGCAATTTTCCTTATTTAACCTTGAAGCAAAGCTCGAGAATACAGCTCTCAGAAACACAAAAAATGCGAAAAAGAATAACAAAACAACAAAAATGAACAAAAATAAAAAAAAAATACTAAAATTCAAACGACACACCAAATGTATGAGAAGGAGGAACAGCAGCAGTTCGGTAAAAATTAAGAAAATGCTCAAAGGGTTTCGAATGTTGAAATAAAATAAGAAACCCAGTAGAGGGGTAGAGAGAGAGGGAAAGCTAAAGAGGTTGTCCCCTTCGTGAGGGGGTTTAAAAAGACTTACCTAAAATAACAAACAGCCATACGTAATCAAGTATGATTTCATTTCTGCTGCAAGTATTGCATGATTTTTTTTGTTCCTTTGTTTTTCCATTACATTTTAATTTTTCCCCCTTTGCTTTGTTACCAAAGTAAATGGAAATGGTTTTTTTATTTTATTTTTATTCCTTCTTTTATTCGTTTTAATTGAAAAGTGTAGTAAATAATTAAGACAAAGGATTTTTTTGGGCTATCTTGTTCTGTGAGCGCCTGGGGTATATGCTACAGAATTTTGTTAAACACTTTTTAATTTTAATTGGAAGGCAAAAGCTTTGTAATGAATATCTGAACAGCTGAAAATTATGCTTAAATTTCCTACATAAAGTAGGATAGCCTCTAAATATGCAATGATAAAATGAGTTCATGATCTTTTTCAGAAAATAGTTCTTAGGTAATTATTTTTTCAGGAATAAATGTTTTTATTCTATATGCTAAAAAATTTTATTTTTGGTATCATGCAGTTTGATCTCACAACGAAATAACAATCTGCGATCCTAGAAATAGCCATATTAATCCTCTGAGCTAACAAAATCATCGAAATAAAAATCTGCGATCCTATCTGTTCTTGGGCGAACTATCTCTATTCCTCCTCTGGTCTAACAAAATTATGCTAAAGTTTAAAAGAATGAATATATCCGCCTCAAATTGGGACTTCTTCTTTGATTATTTGTTTATACCCCCATAACAGTGCCTTTGGGATATGCTACAAAATTTCCAAAAATTAATTGAATACCAAAACCTTTGAAATTAATATTTCGCCCAGCTTAAAAGTATGCTTTAATTTCTTTAATAAACTTTTTGGAAATAAAACCGCAAAGTATGTAATGATATTGGATACAAATTGCATTTAGATGAAATAACAACGCCTTAGGGTATGCTAAACTTTTTGTGAAAAGATATTAACATTCCCAATAAATTCATACTTTTTCTTCTTGCCCCCCTCTTCTTCATATACTTCGTTTTTATTAACATTTCCTTAACATGTCATTAAATATCTAATTTCCCTTTGCACAACACCACATCGCCTAGAGTCCCGTTCCGTCTATTTCAGAAGCGCTTACTATGGCAAAATCCAATGTTTGTCATCTTGTCAAAGAAGAATTTGTTAATCATTAATATTTTTCGCTCCATAACATCTAAGGCCAAGAAGATAACTATAGAGGTAGGGGCAGAGTAGTGAGTTTATGGGGAAAAGTGGTCAATGCTTGTGGCTAATTCCCTAACAATTAAAGTCAAAATATCCTTGTAGTACAGAGGAAAAGCGACAGGCATGAAACTGACAGCAATTTGCAATGTAGAAAAAATTCTACGACGTAGCCGCCTTACCACAAAGTGCTGCGTGTTGCATGTAATGATGTCATTTTCATGATAACAAATAAAAGAAATGGAAAAAGTTTTCTAAAAAGGAGAGGAGTAGGTAGAGGAAACCGACATGGCACACAGGATACCATACCATCGAATATCTATGGTGCGACATTTGTACCATCACACAACAGATATAACATCCTTGCATTCTATTACAAAATAAACAGTTAATGACAGTTGTACATAAAGTTTTTAATACTTTTTTTATTATTCCTACAACAAAATGATAGGCATTTCATACAACAACGCTTAATGACAATATGGTGTATAATGGGGATGGCTAGTCACAACAAAGGGAGGGCGAAAGAAGAGAACGAAGGAAAAGAAAAAGTTAAAAAAAAATCTTAAAATTGAAATTTTTTTTCAATAGAAAATTTTCAAAATTTTCTTTCTATAGAAAATTTTCTTTCTATAGATAATTTTCAAAATTTTCTTTCTATAGAAAATTTTCAAAATTTTCTTTCTATAGAAAATTTTCAAAATTTTCTTTCTATAGAAAATTTTCAAAATTTTCTTTCTATAGAAAATTTTCAAAATTTTCTTTCTATAGAAAATTTTCAAAATTTTCTTTCTATAGAAAATTTTCAAAATTTTCTTTCTATAGAAAATTTTCAAAATTTTCTTTCTATAGAAAATTTTCAAAATTTTCTTTCTATAGAAAATTTTCAAAATTTTCTTTCTATAGAAAATTTTCAAAATTTTCTTTCTATAGAAAATTTTCAAAATTTTCTTTCTATAGAAAATTTTCAAAATTTTCTTTCTATAGAAAATTTTCAAAATTTTCTTTCTATAGAAAATTTTCAAAATTTTCTTTCTATAGAAAATTTTCAAAATTTTCTTTCTATAGAAAATTTTCAAAATTTTCTTTCTATAGAAAATTTTCAAAATTTTCTTTCTATAGAAAATTTTCAAAATTTTCTTTCTATAGAAAATTTTCAAAATTTTCTTTCTATAGAAAATTTTCAAAATTTTCTTTCTATAGAAAATTTTCAAAATTTTCTTTCTATAGAAAATTTTCAAAATTTTCTTTCTATAGAAAGTTTTCAAAATTTTCTTTCTATAGAAAATTTTCAAAACTTTCTATAGAAAATTTTCAAAATTTTCAAAAATTTTCAAAATTTTCTTTCTATAGAAAATTTTCAAAATTTTCTTTCTATAGAAAATTTTCAAAATTTTTCTTTCTATAAAAAATTTTCTTCTATAGAAAATTTTCAAATATTTCGTTTCTATAAATAGAAAATTTTGGAATGCCCGCCTTAAAGTATGCAACTAATGTTTGCTATATGTATTTAGAAACATAACAGAAGTTCATGAACCAAATTTCATCCTTTTCTCATTTGTAATATGGTTCTGCTAATTACACGTCATATATCATATCCTTGGAAGATTTCGTTCGTTTTCCTTAACACCATCACCGTATATGTTAAAGGGGAAAACAGTGTAGAAGAACTCAAAGAAAAATGACTTCTAAATCTCCCAAAGTTAAATACATTAATTAACTTTGTCATTTATTTGATATTACACCCGCAGAGAAAATGAGTCTGTCAACTGGCTTACAAGAAGATAAGTGTGGTTAGCTGGACGAGATTAAATCCTTAATGACACATAATTTCCAACAACCAGAAAACGGAAAATAGGAAAAATGGCCAATGCAAAAATACAACGGAAATAAGTTAGACAAAGCTAACCAAGATTCAGTTTCTATTGGCTAAGACAATGACAAAGTCACATATAACACTGCCGCTTTTTTTGCTTTTCTTTTTCTTAGCACATAAAATGAAGCATACTTTAAGGTGCTGTCAAAATTTGTGTTATAACACAACTTGAAAACACCCGGCACGACACGGAATAGCTGTGAGCACCATACAGGCTGGAACATTGAGGTCCGATCTGCGTGTTGTTCATTGCTGGCACACGAAGCTTAGCTGTGAGCTACAGGGCGCGTCCACAGGTTGCGCATAGTGAAATGCTTCATATGGCGTAGCTGCAACGTCAATCGGGGACAATCAGCGGTATCGAGTATCAGTGGGAGGCCGATCGTCATCGGCTCTTGCACATATACTGAGTGCCTATGGTACCCGATATGACTGGGCGAGTTATTGGCGCCTTAAAATAACCAATGCAATTTTTCCCGTCATGTTTTGAGGGACAATTGGTTTGTCGAAACCATCTCCCCCACAGATTTTTTTTGCAAATTTCTTTTCTTTGTCAAAATTTTATTTCTATGGGAAATTTTGTCAAAATTTCATTTCGGAAATTTTGATGAAAAAATTTAAAAAAAATTTTTTTTTAGAAAAATTAAAAAAATTTTTTTAGACAAATTAAAAAAAATTTTTTTAGAAAAATTAAAAAAAAAAAATTTTTATGAAATCTAAAAAAAAAAAAAAAAATTTTGAAAATTTTAAATAATGCTATACCCAAATATAATTTTATAGAGATACCTGCAGTGGAATCTCCATATAATTATATATCCTTTGAAGGTTTTTATTTGGAAGCTTTTAGCAAAATTTGTTGCATACTTTTAGGCATTTTCTTTACTCTGTATCACAATAACATATTTTTTATTGTATATCTTTGCCACAGTTTAGAATATTTTGAATGTCGTTAGAATAAGGTTATTTTCCATTCAGTAAATTCAAATGCAGGCGACTGTTTGAGATTATTATCGTATATATGTATGTAAAACTTTCATAAACCAGCATAAATTTATACCAAAAAATGTGTCCTTCTATGCTTGTGATGTAGAAAGTAAACAAAATTCTCGATAGCCTACTCAAATGTCAAACAAAAAAGCATTTATTTGCTATTTGTTACCCAAAGCAAATATATTTTGTACCACAAAGACCAAAAGTTCAACACTTGAAAAATTACCTACAGATTTTGAGGATATAAGAAATATTTATTTAGAAGAGCATAAAAGAAGGCACTAATGCTTAAGTGAAGAAACAAAATTGTGGTTTTTGTGTTAATCTTTTAAAATGAGGCTCAAAATATCTAATCCCTTAATTTTTCAAAGAATTGTTATTCGAAAGAAATTAAAATTTTGTTGCCTAACTTTAGGTATTTCCTAATTAAGTGCTGCCCACACTACCTACAAACTTTTAAGCTTCTTTTAATATTTTCCTTCTATATGTTTATTTCTTATAATCCTGCTTAAACTTCTAAACAAATAATAAACTCGTCTATTTTATGAGTTTAGCATTCTGTTTAAGTTCTTGTAAACTGTTGCATATTTTTAGGGGAGTTTTAAATATTTAAAGGCTTTTACTGTCATGTTTAAGGCTTTTTATTTATTTATGACATGTAGCCTATCCTGTTTAAACCTTAACGCATAAATATAAATTTAGCATAATTTATTTTGAAATTCTTTAAATGACGTGACCTGGCAATTTCTGCCACAGCGTCACAATTGCCCGCAAATGTTTTTTTTTCAAAGGGCGAGCTTTAAATATTTCCCAAGGTTCTTGGCATAACGAAGCATAAAATAAAGTTATATAAGCCTATTACGTGATCACAATTTGTTTTCTACTTTTTTCAGTTAAAGAACCTCTTCATTTTTTCCTTGCAAGTCCTTCTCCTTCAGAAAGAAAAAAATCATTCCTCATAAGTTAGTTTCATTTCTTAGATATTTGGTCCTTTTCCTACGCTTATGTGAGAAATGTACATATTTTTCACTCAAGTTTATCTGTAAAAGAATTTTACTTCCATTTGGTATTTTTCTTCTTCTTGAGCATCCTTTTTTTTGTTCTACACAGAAAAAATTCATATCAATTCTTCGAAATGATTGCAGTAAAAGCCCCAAATGTACCCTCACAACTACTATAACAAGCATAGTTCAAACCGTATGAGAAATATGCAATAATATAGAAATTTGTCTGTTATACGTGACTTTCTTTCGTTTGTTCTTTCTAAAGATTTTGCAATTCTTAAGTCCTCTTCCGTTTCACATTTCATCATGCAGTTAAGTGTATAGTCATTCTTTTATTACTTTTGTTCTCTAACTATGCTCCTTTAAAATTGCTGATGAATAGTAGAAATGAACATCATTGGTTGCCCAGCTGGCACATAACTGAAATTGTTCCTCTCTTTGGGCAAGAATGGTCAAATTTTTTCCCTGGACAGACAGATGGACAGTCATAAGGATGAACATAATTCAATTTTTTTCCAACATTGATCTTTTGACATGCCGAATTATTTCTTTGGCATTTTGACATAAAATGAATGTGGTGGTACATTTTAAAATTGTGGTCATAAATAAAAAAAAACAAAATGTTTAAAGGATGGGACCAAAGAAAAAATACAAAAATAAAAATTTATATTTTCTACAGAATAATTTATTAACATTTTTGTATAGAAAATTTTTATGTTGTTAAAAATTTTTATTTGGAATTTTTTAAATTTTTTTCGTGATTTTTCGAACATTTTCTAGCTCGAGATCATATTCAATGCTTTCTATTCAAAGAATAGCATAGCAAGAACTTTTGTGTTATTATTTAAAACTCTTTAACTGGCTTGGTGGATCATGATTTCTTATACGCCAGTATCTTCATCAACACCTTTGTCAAATTTTCTCAATTTTTTTTGTATAGAAAATTTTGTTAATCTTTTCTATAGAAAATTTAGTAAACATTTTTTCTATAGACAGTTTTGTTGAAAGTTTTTTATAGAAAATTTACTCAAAATGACTTGCCTGGCTTGGTGGACCATGATTTCTGATACGCCATGCATATTTATCAACACCTTCGTAAAAATGATTAAGGTACCCTACGTACCCAAAGACTCTTGAGTACGGTTTAGAGCAAGCTTTTGTTTTGAAACAGAACTCAATAAGTCCTCTAACTCGCAGTAAGAGAGTAGTTAACCTTACTTTCCACTATTCCGATACAAACTAATAATCAACGCTAAGAACAACAAACACATCAAGATTGTCAAACTCTTTTTGTTGTGCATATGAACATTCTTTGAATGTCACTGCACCTTCATCAATTTGACAAAGGTGTTGATGAAGATCATGGCGTATGAGAAATCATGATCCACCAAGCCAGTCAAAGTGTTTTGAATAATAACACACACTTGCTCAACTTTTATAAGTTCTTTGCTATGCTAATCTTGGAATAGGAAGCGTTGAATACGATCTCGAGCTAGAATATCAATTTGACAAAGGTGTTGATGAAGATACAGGGCGCATCAGAAATCATGATCTACCAAGCCAGTCAAAGGGTTTTAACTAACAACACACACATGCTCAACTTTTATAAGGTCTTTGCTATGCTATTTTTTGAATAGAAAGCATTGAATATGATCTCGATCTAGAAAATGTTCGAAAGATCTGGATAAGATGTGGAAGATCAAAATAAAAGAGGGCAAATAGAAATTTTTTAGAATTTTTTTTTTAGAAAACCAGCCGAACCGGGCTCCCTCTGCTGCGCCTTCGTTAATTCTCTTATATCTTTTAAGTTTGGAGACACTTCGTCCTGAATGTGGATATCGAATTCGTGCCACTGTAGCCTATGCCCGCCTATGACGCTGAACGCTTGCGTTCGAATCCTGGCGAGAACACCGGAAACAATTTAAAGCGTCGTTTATCAACATTTGCGAGGTACTATGCCATGCATGGTCATGTAAATTGTCCCCAATGAGGTGTCGCACTTCGGCACGCCGTTTGCACTTGGCTATAAAAAAGCTCCCCTATTATTGAGTTTAAACTTAAATCAGAAAGCACTCATTAATGTGTGAGAAGTTTGCCCCTAACTCTACTCCCAAATGCCTCTTTTGGTGGCTACCCAGAGACTTGGCCCTTAAAATAAATATAAGCTTCGTTCTCTATTTTCAAATATATAATATAAGAGCCCCCTATTGGCATGATCGGTAAATAAGTTCTTTTTGAGGTTAGGGTGGACAACTTTTATATCAGCCACATATTACCATGGTCGGTAAATACGTCCGATTAGGCGTTTTGTGGTGGGGTGGTTCCCCAAACACATGGCTCTTCAATTGGTTATCATTTTTTTTTTCTCCCAAGCACCTTTCGTTTGAGCTCTATATTGTGATTGGTCTATTTGGCGGGTTTCGGACGGCCCTCGGGGCACCCGACCCCAAAAATAAAAACAATGTTTGGTTTATGATGACTGTGAGAGTGCAAAAAACACTGGGAACTTGGATCCAAATTTTAATACGATATTCGTTTTTTAGTCTCCAATACCTTATATTTGATACCCATATTGTGATCATCGGCACAATTTTGGGTGGCGTTTTTGGGGTAAGGGGGTGGATCCGCCCCTATCCGATATCTTATAATTATATAGCCTGTGTTTCCTTCCCATTCAATCTGTGAAAATTTTAAGAAGATTGGTTAAGCCGTTTTTGATTCCACGGAACAAACAAACAAAATGAGTCTCCCATATAGTCATGATGGGTCATATGCCTATTTGGGGCGATGTTTTTTTTGTCAAACATTTTTCTACAAAAAATTTTGTCAAAAATTTTTAAAAAAATTTTTTCTATAAAGAAAATTTTGTCAAAATTTTTTCTGTAGAAAATTTTGTCAATATTTTTTCTATAGAAAATGTTGTTAAAATTTTTTCTATAGAAAATGTTGTCAACAATTTTTTATAGAAAATTTTGCTATAGAAAATTTTGTAAAATTTTTTTTCGATAGAAAATTTTCTCCAAATTTTTTCTATAGAAAAATTTGTCAAAATTTTTTCTATAGAAAAATTTGTCCAAATTTTTTCTATAGAAAAATTTATCCAAATTTTATCTATAGAAAAATTTGTCCAAATTTTTTCTATAGAAAAATTTGTCCAAATTTTTTCTTTAGAACATTTTGTCAACTATTTTTCTATAGAAATTTCGTCAACAATTTTTCTATAGAAAATTTTGTCAAATTTTTTTTTATAGAAAATTTTTTTAAAAATTTTTAACAAAAAATTTTTAACAAAAAATTTTGTTCTCAAAAATGTTTCTATAGAAAATTTTGTCAATTTTTCTATAGAAAATTTTGTCAATTTTTCTATAGAAAATTTTGTCAATTTTTCTATAGAAAATTTTGTCAATTTTTCTATAGAAAATTTTGTCAATTTTTCTATAGAAAATTTTGTCAATTTTTCTATAGAAAATTTTGTCAATTTTTCTATAGAAAATTTTGTCAATTTTTCTATAGAAAATTTTGTCAATTTTTCTTCAGAAAAGTTTTTATCTACAAAGCTGTGGTAGCACTCAGACTATATGACATCAAGACAGTTCATTAGTGTTAGGATACCCGAAAAAGAAGATTGGGCAGCTGCATTGAATGCGTGGCCTGTCAGCTATTATATAGTGTCAGAATTTTTTAAAACGCCTGAATAAACTCCAGGCTTATGACTTATTACTAATATGGGTTCTAGGGCACTACAACATTTCAGAATTTGACCAGGGTTCAATCTAGGCGAGAAAGTGCACTTCCAAGCCTGTTTTTGCTGAAGATCTCAGCGACCATAGTGTTTGTACCACTGACTTTCGGATACAGTCTTAGGACCACTGACTTTCCGCTACATTCTAAGTACCACTGACTTTCCTTTCGACTACCGCCCACTGACTTTCGGCTACAGTCTTAGGACCACTGGCTTTCGGTTACAGTCTAAGGACCGCCGACTTCCGGCTACAGTCTAAGGACCTCTGACTTTCGGCTACAGTCCTAGGACCACTGACTTTCGACAGTCTAGGGACGACTGACTTTCGGCTACAGTCTTAGGACCACTGACCTTCGGCTACAGTCTAAGGACCACTGGCTTTGGGCTACAGTCATAGGACCACAATCTTAGAACCACAGTCTTAGGGCCACAGTCTTAAAGGACCACAATCATTGGACCATAGTCTTAGGACCACTGTCTTTGGACCACTGTCTTTGGACCACAGTCTTAGGACCACTTATGATGGCAGTCTAGGTCCACAGTCCTTAGGACCACAGTTCTTAGGACCACAGTTCTTAGAACCACAGTTCTAAGGACCACAATTCTTAGGACCACAGTTCTTAGGACCACAGTTCTTAGGATCACAGTTCTTAGGACCACAGTTCTTAGGACCACAGTTCTTAGGACCACAGTTCTTAGGACCACAGTTCTTAGCACCACAGTCCTTTCGACCACAGTCGGCATTGAATGCGTGGCCTGTCAGCTCTTAGTGAGTATCAGAATTCATAGAACGCCTGAATAAACTCCAGACTTATGACGTGTCACTAATAGGGGATCCAGGATACTACTAAATTTCAGAAAATTAGCAGGCGAATAAATATGTCTGGGCGGTTACGAGTCTCGGTCGATTCACTTAGTCTGATAGAAGAGATAGTAACTTAAAAGCAATTGTAACTTGCCCCTGTTGTTACCTGCTGTTGGCCTGCGACCTGCGACCGTATTATAACAGGAGTCGTAACTGGGCACTGTCCGTTTATGACCCTACTGCCAGTTTGTGACACTACTTGTTGAACATTTTCTAATGAAAAAACCTAACCTAACCTAAATTTTCTTTTATGCAAGCAACTTTTTTAAAATTTTCATTGCGGTTTCATGTTTGTTTTGTTTTGGGAGTACCTCTCAATTTCCGTTTTGTTTTTTTTTTTTAATATATGTATAGCCCTAGAAGTATGCTCTAATTTTTTTGTCTATTTTACATTTAAAGTACTCCGTTATGTTTTAAAGTTTTTATGAAATTTTATTGCAATATTGCACTACAACATTTCAGAATTTGACCAGGGTTCAATCTAGGCGAGAAAGTGCACTTCCAAGCCTGTTTTCGCTGAAGATCTCAGCGACCATAGTGTTTGTACCACTGACTTTCGGATACAGTCTTAGGACCACTGACTTTCCGCTACATTCTAAGTACCACTGACTTTCATTTCGGCTACCGCCCACTGACTTTCGGCTACAGTCTTAGGACCACTGGCTTTCGGTTACAGTCTAAGGACCGCCGACTTCCGGCTACAGTCTAAGGACCTCTGACTTTCGGCTACAGTCCTAGGACCACTGACTTTCGACAGTCTAGGGACGACTGACTTTCGGCTACAGTCTTAGGACCACTGACCTTCGGCTACAGTCTAAGGACCACTGGCTTTGGGCTACAGTCATAGGACCACAATCTTAGAACCACAGTCTTAGGGCCACAGTCTTAAAGGACCACAATCATTGGACCATAGTCTTAGGACCACTGTCTTTGGACCACTGTCTTTGGACCACAGTCTTAGGACCACTTATGATGGCAGTCTAGGTCCACAGTCCTTAGGACCACAGTTCTTAGGACCACAGTTCTTAGAACCACAGTTCTAAGGACCACAATTCTTAGGACCACAGTTCTTAGGACCACAGTTCTTAGGATCACAGTTCTTAGGACCACAGTTCTTAGGACCACAGTTCTTAGGACCACAGTTCTTAGGACCACAGTTCTTAGCACCACAGTCCTTTCGACCACAGTCGGCATTGAATGCGTGGCCTGTCAGCTCTTAGTGAGTATCAGAATTCATAGAACGCCTGAATAAACTCCAGACTTATGACGTGTCACTAATAGGGGATCCAGGATACTACTAAATTTCAGAAAATTAGCAGGCGAATAAATATGTCTGGGCGGTTACGAGTCTCGGTCGATTCACTTAGTCTGATAGAAGAGATAGTAACTTAAAAGCAATTGTAACTTGCCCCTGTTGTTACCTGCTGTTGGCCTGCGACCTGCGACCGTATTATAACAGGAGTCGTAACTGGGCACTGTCCGTTTATGACCCTACTGCCAGTTTGTGACACTACTTGTTGAACATTTTCTAATGAAAAAACCTAACCTAACCTAAATTTTCTTTTATGCAAGCAACTTTTTTAAAATTTTCATTGCGGTTTCATGTTTGTTTTGTTTTGGGAGTACCTCTCAATTTCCGTTTTGTTTTTTTTTTAATATATGTATAGCCCTAGAAGTATGCTCTAATTTTTTTGTCTATTTTACATTTAAAGTACTCCGTTATGTTTTAAAGTTTTTATGAAATTTTATTGTCGTATTGTTTCGAGTTTTTTTTTATCTTTTTTTCTTTTCTTTCATCGCATCTGTCACACAATTGCAATTCAATCTGATATGAAAAATGCATGTCATCATGTTTTTTCTATTTATAGATTTTGTTTGTATATTTTTATTAAAAACAAAAACACACATTGTTTTATATAGAAGCGGTAAATATTAATAGCGAATGTCAGTGTCTATGTCAGAGGATAGTCAGTCATTGAATGTCATGTTGCTGCTACATGCAGAGGCAATGTGACATGCAGTTTCTCGTGGGTCTGGGAGGGACTTGTTTCATGTTCCAAGCCAAATTTAACATCACATTGTTGATTGTTGTCTGGCTGGATGGATGGTTCTATGTCAATGCTCCCCTTCCTGTTTAATAGAGGGTCGTTAGTTAAGCATGATGAAAAATATAACATTAAACACAACACTTTTTGATAATTTTTTGTCACTGTTGAAAACATGGTCTTTCGAGATCGGCGACCTTAAGTAATCTCAGAATGTAATAAAAATCAGCCTAGTTAAAATTTTTTATACATTTTTTTTTATTAAAATTTCTGTTTTTCCAAAATCATCACCTGTTTGTTCGTTTCTATTCCTCCTGTTGGGTGAACCATGTATACCTTCCAGTTGGTGTCGTAGATTCTGCCGCATGAATTATTTATATTTTTCTTGCTGCCTTGGTGGATGCTGCTGGTCTTGCGATATTGTGGACTCAAAGAAAAAAAAAATGACAAACAACAATGATGGTTGTAGACCATTAGGGCGTAGTATAACCAAGGGCGAGACATTCAACCATGTTGCAGGTTAACGCTTCAGTCGCTCAGTCCCCATCAAATCAAACTTAAGCTATGTCATCTATCCATCCAACCATCCATTCAAGCTGCTATCTACAGCTTTCCAAACCACACCAATTGGCAAAGTCATGTTAAGCAAATGCCCCATCATATCAACATAGTCACCTCAGCCCTAATAAAAACCCCATGATGGAGTTGAGAGTTCAAAATTAATTTGAGTACCAAAGCTAAACATTTCCATGAGTATGTAGTCTCATTAGCCATAATCAACGTTAGCAGTATCTGCATTAATTTTTCGAAAATTTTCATTATGATCTGCTGCATTAGAGCACAGGACCATGGGATGAATGACATTGTAACATAGAGGTGCACTATTTTGTAAGAATACACTGCCAATCATGGATGGTATATGACAGGCTAGGGCTTTGAAGCTATCACTGGCAACTGGTAATAGGGTTTGAATGATGTGCGAAAGCATTTTTAAAGAATTTTTTGATTAGAGACTGACAAAAACCATGACACATGATGGATTTTGTTAATCCCAAGCCGCTTAAGGACTTCAGAATACTGATTTTTTGGCCAGTGGAAGTATTATCTTAATTGAAATTGGGACAAGGGAAAAGTTCACTCGAAAAACAGTTTGGCCCTGAAAATTATCCTTAATTCGATATTCAAATATGAAAATATTCGATAATTAATCCAGTATAAACAATGTGTGCTAGAGCGAAATGCATCACAAAAAGTAAAATTATTAAAACAATCATCAAAAATTTAAGTTTTAGCACAAACACCCGTCAAAAACAATTCAAAATTTCATCGAAAATCCATTAAAAAATTGCCAAAATTGCTACTGACTTTCAGCTACAGTCTTAGGACCACAGTCTTAGTCTAAGAACCACTGACCTTCGACTACGGTCTTAGGACCACTGACTTTCGGCTACAATCTTAGAACTACTGATGTTCGGCTACAGTCTAAGGACCACTGGCTTTCGGCTAAGGTTTATGACCCCACAATCCTTAGGACCACAGTCATAGGACCATAGCCCTTACGACCACAGTTCTTAAGACCACACAGTCCTTAGGACCACAGTCCTTAGGTCCACACAGTCCTTAGGACCACACAGTCCTTAGGACCACACAGTCCTTAGGACCACACAGTCCTTAGGACCACACAGTCCTTAGGACCACACAGTCCTTAGGACCACACAGTCCTTAGGACCACACAGTGCTTAGGACCACACAGTGCTTAGGACCACACAGTCCTTAGGACCACACAGTCCTTAGGACCTCAGTCCTTAGGACCACAGTCCTTAGGACCACACAGTCCTTAGGACCACACAGTCCTTAGGACCTCACATTCCTTAGAACCACACAGTCCTTAGGACCACACAGTCCTTAGGATCACACAGTCCTTAGAACCATACAGTCCTTAGAACCATACAGTCCATAAGACCACGCAGTCCCTCGGACCACAGTCCTTTGGTCCACACAGTCCTTAGGACCACACAGTCCTTAGGACCACACAGTCCTTAGGACCACACAGTCCTTAGGATCACACAGTCCTTAGGACCACACAGTCCTTAAGACCACACAGTCCTTAGTTCCACACAGTCCTTAGGAACACACAGTCCTTAGGACCATACAGTCCTTAGGACCACACAGTCCTTAGGACCACTCAGTTTTTAGGACCACACTGTCCTTAGGATCACACAGTCCTTACGACCACAATCCTTACGACCACAATCCTTAGGACTACAGTCCTTAGGACAACGGTCCTTAGGACCACACAGTCCTTAGGACCACACAGTTCTAGGACCACACAGTCCTTAGGACCACACAGTCCTTAGGACCACACAGTCCTTAGGACCACACAGTCCTTAGGACCACAAAGTCCTTAGGACCACACAGTCCTTAGGACCACACAGTCCTTAGGACCACACAGTCCTTAGGACCACACAGTCCTTAGGACCACACAGTCCTTAGGACCACACAGTCCTTAGGACCACACAGTCCTTAGGACCACACAGTCCTTAGGACCACACAGTCCTTAGGACCACACAGTCCTTAGGACCACACAGTCCTTAGGACCACACAGTCCTTAGGACCACACAGTCCTTAGGACCACACAGTCCTTAGGACCACACAGTCCTTAGGACCACACAGTCCTTAGGACCACACAGTCCTTAGGACCACACAGTCCTTACGACCATACAGTCCATAGAACCACACAGTTCTTAGGACCACATAGTCCATAGGTCCACATAGTCCTTAGGACCACACTGTCCTTATGATCACACAGTCCTTAGGACCACACAGTCCTTAGGACCACACAGTCCTTAGGACCACACAGTCCATAGGACCACACAGTCCTTAGGACCACACAGTCCTTAGGACCACACAGTCCTTAGGACCACACAGTCCTTAGGACCACACAGTCCTTAGGACCACACATTCCTTAGGACCACGCAGTCCTTAGGACCAAACAGTCCATAGGACCACACAGTCCTTAGGACCATACAGTCCTTAGGACCACACAGTCCTTAGGACCACACAGTCCTTAGGACCACACAGTCTTTAGGATCACAGTCTTAGGGCCACAATGACCCATGCATCGGTGCTGGTCCTAGTCTTCATAGATCAGGCACCTTATATCTCTAGCTGAAAATCACAACCTTCGACGCCTTTTAGCCTGAAATCTAGAAAAAAAACTTTTGTTTACCAATTCGTGGTACCAACATGTGGCACGGATTTTAGTACTTTTTGTACAATTTAGTACGAATTTCCTTAAAACTCTTCCGTAAACAAGACATCATTTTCAATAACTGAAAGCGTAATTATCATATAAAAATTTTTAAGTTCAAAAAGTCCCCTTTAACAATTCGTCAATGCGTGTGGTACCGAATTTAGTACTTTCGCAAATACTAAAAAAAGTAAATTTTGCTAGTTTGTAAATTTTTTGGTACCCAAAAGCACTGATTATCATAATTTGATTTTGTTTCAAAGTTCCACGTTTACCATAGTTCATCAAAGCTTGTGTTACCGAATTTAGTACTATTTGTACAGTTTAGTAAAAATTTCTTTAAAACTCCGGCATAATCAAGTTTCAAAATGACACCTTTAACGATTTGTCAATGCGTGTGGTACGAAATTTTGTACTTTTTTGAAAACTAAATAACGAACTTGTTACAGTTTTGGTACATTTTTGAAAAGGCATGATTTTCATAACTATTTTTTTTTTTTCAAAATAACATCTTTACCAGTTTGTTAATGCTGGTGGTACGGAATTTAGTACTTTCGTGAAAACTAAAAGAGTATTTTTTACAAAGCGGGAACCTTTTTTGGAAACTTAAAAAGCATAATCTTGGTAATGATTTTTTTTTTAGTTTCAAAATGCCATTTATATCAGTTCCTCAAAGCCTGTGGTACGCAATTTAGTACTTTCGTGAAAACTAAAAAAAGTACTTTTTCAAAATTGTTCTAGAACGAACTTCCTTAAAATTCTGGCAAAATCACATGCAACACACCAAGATTGTTACTTATGCAAATTTTAAAATTCAGCCATTTCATCTTGTTGATGAATATATTTTTTTTGTTCCTTTGCAAGTAGTATGGGACAGCAGGAATCTACATAATTTTTGCTTTCCCACAGAAAATTCTAATATTTTTATTTCCTACTCTATTATAAGAAATATGACGTATAGGTAGTAGTAAGGGACAGTAGGAATATTCGATATTTTCCTCTTACATAAAAATTAACTGCTTTTTTGGCTACGCAGGTGTAAAAATATATACCGCATGTCTTTTTACTTAAAAATCAAGAACAGATTTTTGCCCAAATTCAAAACATGACTCTTAACTTGGTTTCTTTATTAGATTTGTTAAAATTTGAAAGGCAGTGCACACCTCTCTCAAGTTTGCAACAAATCTCCTTTTACTCAAAGCCTGACAAATATTCAATTTTTCTCTACCCCAATTTTCCCTTGAGAGTTTGAAGTGTCTTTTGGCTTAAGCCGAAAATATTTTCCACGAAATTTTAATTAAAACTAAAAAATGTTGTACGCTTCATTTCTAAGAGAGCTTTCAAAGCCTGGGGGTATGCTATACCCTTGTAAGCACTTCTGATGAACAAACTGTAAAGATGAGAAAACGGTTTTAATTTATACTTTTTTTAACATGCATACCTTTGGCAAAGTGAATAAATGCAGTTTCAGAGAATTTATTAGCAACAAAAATCTCTTCCTCCCCTAAAGAATTTTTTAATTGAAAACAACAATCCCTTGGCGGATGCAAGTTGTATTTTAGTTAGTTTTAGCATGCTTATTACTTTATAGTTTTGCTACAAACCCTCCTAAAAGTATGCTGTCTATAGACAGCAAACAAACTGAAAATTGTTTTTCACCTTTTGGGGTAGACGGACAAACAAGCAACTAAAAACCTTGAACTTTTGCTTAATAACCTCACAGCCCTCATACTCATTTTCTTGTACTGTATGAAATTTGTAAAATATTAAAAACGACCCCCCAAAGTATACTAAAGAAAAAGTTTTCTGTTTGCTTAGTCTTTAGTCTATTAACACACACCCATACCGTAAAGCCGAGGAATTTCGTAATCGATTTTTCTCTAGTATTCATAAATTGCCAACAGATATTGACAGCCACAACATTGGTTGGCCAATATTATTTCAATAGTCTGGTTTGGGGTTTTTTTGAGGCTTGCCTGGTTGGTCTACACCATTTGTTGCTCTGCCACTCCTTCTAAATGTATGGCCATATAAAACCTAAGTTTATAGCTTACCCCCAGTAGAAGACATGTCACTAGCATGCCGCACTATATAAATATGCATAGGCCCCAACTATGGAATAGATGGACCCTCCTCAAAGCAATGGCCATTATCTTCTGCCACACATTCTGTGTCCTAGACTCATATGCAGACAATGACGCAGATGAAAACATATTTTTGGATAAAACTGCAAATGACAGTAGAAAACCCACAACGACGCACGAAAGGCTTGTTGTCGTCATTGTATATGGTGTGAAAAAAAACGAAACACTGTACTTTGTTGTAGATTGTTTCCATAAATATGGTCATATGGAAATAACAGAAATACAATAGTTGAGAATTGATATCGATTGCATTTCTGCGGTTGACAGCCTTCTACTATGAAAAACATGATGATGCAATAAAAATTAGAAGCTATTTGTTTAGACATTTCAATGATATGCCCTTTCCTTTATCAAACTACAAATAAATATATATATCCTAAAAGTATGCTATTAATTATAAATTGTTTTAAAAACCTAGTTTTTGTTCATTTGTTTGAATGAAAATTCTAAAATAAGCCATAAATCATTAAAAGTAGAAATGAACTGATGTTAAAGATAAGAATTTTTCGAAGAATGTATATTAGGCTGGCCCTTATAAGGGCTACATAAAGAAAATTAATACTACTCTAAAAAGAAGCAAAGCGCAATAGAGAATGAATAAGAATCTATATTTGTTATAATTAAGATAAACGCAAAGAAACAAAAATGTATTGCATACCTTTAGGCTGTAATAGAAGAATTGTTTGTGTAGCATACACTAAGGCGGCAAAGCAAAGAAAACGACATAAAAACAATTAGACAAAAAATGTGAAAAGAAACTTTTTTAATAACATATTTTGCAGACAGTTTTCGCAAAGAGAAAATTTTCTCAACATTTTAGTTGTACCAAAAATTTTAGCAAAAATTTCTTTGTCAAAATCTTTTTTTTAAGAAAATTTTTTCAAAACTTTAGTTACATAGAAAATTTTGTCAAAATTTTATATCTATAGAAAAATTTTTCATAAATTTCGTATAATGCTGCCTATATTAGAAAAGTTAACTTTATATTACACCTTTAAGCATACTTTTAGGATGAGAAATGTGAAAGTATCCTTTTGCTGAGCAAACAAAAAAGCAACGACTAATTAATTGAAATGTAAATACTGACAAATTTGACAGGTATAAACTGATACGAATTATTTAGGTGATATTTCTGTGAAAATGGATTTTAAATTTCCAATTAGTTTACCTTAATTAACGTGTTGAATTTCTAAATAAAATCCCTTGAGAATATACATTGTGTCAACGATCATAAATCAAAGGCCACAGTTAATTAATCCACACATATTTGTGGCATAACCTAGAGAAAAACAAAAAATAAAAGATAAATAAAGCATACATTAAGGATGCAACAGCATATTAAGAGAGTAATAAATTATGTAATTCACATAGTAATTTAAATAATTCGAACATTTGAAAAGCTTACCAACACCTAAGTCATACAATTTTAATGGCAAATCATTCAATTACAATGATTATCTTAATTGGAGACTATGTTTAAAAGAACAAAAATCACAGCATATTTTAAGGCCATAAAGAAAATTTTGTCAACCTTTTTTTTTATAGAAAATTTTGTCAAAATTTTATTTCTATAGAAAATCTTGTTAAAATTGTCTGTTGTGGCGTTCTTCCATTTTCTTTTCACTATGGGCAAAGAATTTGTAGCATACCCTTAGGCTGCAAGCAAAAAATTAAATTATTTCAAGCATACCTTAAGCTCATAAACAGCAAAATTAAATCATTCCCAAGAAAATGGAATAATTTGCTGGATTTTCATTTCTTTGTTTTTGCCAACAATTTCATTTCTTAACTCCCTAGCCATTCGTAGGCCAGGTCTTGACAGTTTCTAGTGTTTTGCCTTTACACCCACATAGTGCCATTTTGCCTATGAATTGTTTATATTTCATTACAGTCCCATGCCGGCCCCTCTGTCAGGTTAATAGAGGAAGTGTTAGTGCAAAATCCTCATAATCATCAATAGCCTTCCTGATTCATAGTCATCATCAGCAGCATCACCATCATCAGGCCAACCATTGTTGCCCGAAGGCCTGTGTAGGTATTCTCGCCGGATTAGGCAGAGAATAGACTCTACTATGCCAGCAAATGATAAATGCTGGCGTTTGTTTGCCTGCGATATTGTTGTTGTTGCTGCTGTCATTGTCGATATAGTCCCGTTGTTGTCAACATCCTTTCCCTGTTGCCGGCCGACATACTCTCTCTCTCTCTCTCGCTCTGTACGTTGCCACTCATCTTTGTTTTTCTGTCCCTATGCTGCATCCATATTGTCATCCTCTGTGTCATTATTCTGGGCACGATAGCACGAACACGGACATATTCGCAGAGTACATAAATTGGATTTTTTTGCCTTTGTATAGTTTGCAATTTTTCTTCATTCTTTTTTTTCTGCTGCCAAACAATTTCAAAGTTATTGTCTTTGTGACAATGTCAACGGATGAACGCATTTCCATGATAAAGTGAGTGAGTGGAGTTGGTTTGGAGTTTGTCCATGAGGAACATGCGGTAGGGATCTGTAGGCTAGAAATGTTCCAGGAAAGGAAATTAATCTGACGCCTATACTGTGGTAAAAAAAAACAAAATGGTCAAACTTTCCCATAGATAACAAATTTATACCAAATTTTCTGTTTTCAAAAAATTTCCTTTTGTGGAAAATTTAAAAAACAAAAATCCCATAGATAGGAAATTTAGAATAAATTTCTAATATCTAAAAAAATTAAGAAATAAATTCATAAAAATGAAATTTTGACAGAATTTCCCCTAGTTAAGAAATTTTGACAAATAACCCATGTTAAGCAAATTTTGACAAATTTTTCTAAGATAAGAAATTGACCAAATTAACCCTTGATATGACATTTTAACAAAATTTTCTATAAGAATTTTGAAAAAATTTCTCATTGATAAAAAATGGTGACCAAATTTCCCATAGATAAAAATTTGCGACAAAATTTCCCATAGACAAAAAATTTTGACAAAATTTCCCACACATAATAAATTTTGACAAAATTTCCCATAAATAGGAACTTTTTGAAGACATTTGCCATATATACAACTTTTTTACAAAATTACCCCTAGATTGAAATTTTGACAGTATTTTCCATAAATAAGAAATTTTGAAAAAATTTCCCTTGGATAAAAAATTTTCCCGAAATAAGAAATTTTGACAACATTACTCATCGATATGAAATATATAATTTTCCCATTAACAAAAAACCGTGACAAAATTTCCCATTGGTAAGAAATTTTGAAAAAATTCCCACACATAAAAAATATTGAGAAAATGTCCTTCATATAAGAAATTTAGAAAAAATTTCTCATACATAAGAAATTTTGACTAAATCTCCTATATATAAGAAATTTGGGCAAAAATTTCCCATACATAACAAATTTTGACTAAATCTCCTATGTACAAGAAATTTGGGCAAAATTTCCCATCAATAAAAAATCTTGACAAAATTTCCCACAGTTACGCAATTTTGACAAAAAATTATTTTAGATGGAAAATTTGGCAAATTTAAAAATCAACTAATTAGTTAAAAAATTAAAAATTTCCCTAATATTAAAATGATTATTCATAAATAATTAATTTTGACAAAAATCCCATTGGAAAGCAATTTCGACAATTATTTTACAGGGGTATGAAATTTTGACAAAATTTCCAGCAGATAAAATTTTTTTGACAGAACTTTTCAGAGATATAAAATTTTTGGCAAAATTTCTCATCCATAGGAAACTTTCAAAAAATTTCCCATACACTGCAAACTTTAAAAAAATTTCCCATAAATGAGAAATGTTAAAAATTTCCCATAAATGAGAAATGTTAAAAATTTCCTCTAATTAAGAAATTTTAACTAAATTTTCCTAAATAATTTTGGCAAAAATTGTTATAGGAAATTTTGCACAAAATTTCCCTTTGACAAAATTTCCCAAAGATAGGGAATTTATTGAGCAAATTTTCCATAAATAGGAAATTTATTAACAAAATTTCCCATATATGAGAAATTTTTACAAAATTTCCCCTAGATAGGAATTTTTAAAAATTTTCTTCTTAGAAATTTTGACAAAATTTCCCATAGAGAAGAAAATTTGCCAAAATTTTCTATGAATAAGAAATTATGTTAAAATTTCCCATAGATATGGCAATTGAACAAATTTCCTTTAGATGGGAAATTTTGACTGCATGGGATAAACAAGTAAGTTTTTTTTTAATAAAAAATTTTCATTAAATTTCTCTTAATGGAGGAATTTTGATAAAATTTGCCCAGATACGAAATTTTTAAAAAATATTTCATATATAAATTAATTTTGACAAAATGTCCCACAGTAATGTAATTTTGACAAATATTTTCCATGGGTATGAAATTTTGACAAAACTCCTCATATATCTTAAAAAAATTTTGACAAAATTTATCAGACATAGGAAATTTTGAAAAAAATTTCCTTTAATAAGATATTGACAAAATTACAACCATAAGAAATTTTGACAAATTAACCCCTATATATAAAATTTTGGCAAAATTCCCCATAAATAAGAAACTTAAAAAAAATCCCATAAATGATAAATGTTACAAAATTGACGTAATTTCTTATTGATAACTAATTTCCAAATTTGGCCCATGAACATTCCACAAAGGAACAGGGGCAAACTTCTCACATATCAATGAGTGCAGTCCGATTCAAGTTTAAGCTCAATTATAAGGGGGCCTCCCTTTTATAGCTGAGTCCGAACGTCGTGCTGCAGTGCGACACCTCTTTGCAGAGAAGTTTTACATGGCAAAGTACCTCACATATGTTGCCAGCATTAAATAGGAGGGTAAAACCGCCAATGAAAATTTTCCTGATGGTCTTGTCAGGATTCGAACCCAATCGTTCAGCGTCATAGGTGGACATGCTAACCTCTACGCTACCGTGGCCTCCAAGAAAAATGCCTTTAAAAAGAAATTTGGACAAATTGGTTAGAAATCCGGCAAATTTTCCCATAGATAAGAAATTTTGACAACATTTGCTGTATAAAAGGATCCAGACAAAATTTACTCAAACAACCTAATTTCCCATATCTTGTCAAAATTTCTTGTTTGTAAAAAATTTTTATATATTTGTGCATAGATGAGGAAATTTGACACAATTTGGTAAAGATAGGACATTGTGACAAAATTTTCTCATATTTAGAAAACTTTTACTAAATTCGACTAAATTCCCCATAGAAATTTTGACAAAATTTACCATAAATATAGAAACGTAAACAATATATCCAATAGATAGGAAACTCAGACAAAATTTTTTCATATTTCATATTTTATAAGAAATAAAGACAAAATTTCCTTTATATAAACATTTTTAATAAATTTTCCTTCACATAAAAAATTTTAATAAAATTTCCTTTTATGTGTAATTTTCACTTCTTCCATTTTTAATTTCAATTTCTCCATAAAGTCCCCCTTGTTCTGCTCTACGAGTAATTCATTATTTAACACTAGTAGCTATGCTAATCATTGCATATTTCTAGGATACGAATAAATGCATTAATCATGTCATTTCACAAAGAACATTGCCCCAGGAACTCTACATTTGTCTTGCAACCTATAGGGGGATATTTCGAACACACACACAAGTACTTCCAGAAATTACAACAGTATGCCATTAATCAAAAGCATACATATTTTCTGGGTAATAGCAAGATTGCAAATTGAAATGAGCATTTATGCTCTAACCTAAAAGTATGCAATTATAAATGAATTGCATTTATGCGACTGTAGTATGTCTTTGCTTAGCAACAAACTCAACTAACTAGAAAATCATTGGCATTTGGCAATGCATGGAGTGCTTTGGAAGAGAGGAAGGAGAATTGGCAAGGGAAAACTTCTCAAATGCTATGTGAAGTGTATAAAAGGGAATCAAGATGATAAAAATGCCAAACTCGATAGCAAGCAGAAGTAAAAGAGACAAAATTCAATTTCTTGAGCAAATAGACAGAACAATAGAAGAGAATCACATACGGGTGGGCAGCTCACAAAACAGGGGAAATGAAATCAAATCAAAAATTCAAGTGTTAAATAGAACATTTTTTCAATTTTCCCATAAAATCCAGAGCAACAACCAATTTTTCCTTGACAGGGAGTAGAAAACGAAAGATAGCCAAAGAAAAAAAATTTGTCAATATAAATAAAGTCATTGTTAAAAGGTTGGCACTAAGTTCGAAAGGGGTCAGAGTGAATGGGGAAAAATGCTACAGTGCCATAAACACACAGAGTAAGGGGGAGGCAATGCTTTGCTTGGCCATTATACCAACGGGCTGTACATAAATGATAATTTATGGTTTTGACAGTTACTGAAGCATAAAAACGTTTTAACAGCCATCACAAAAAGAAACCAAAAAAAAAAATACACAAAACACCGCAGGCAAAGAGGACACAACGTAACACACACGAAAAAGGTAAACTTAGATTATTTACCATTCATGTAATTGGCAAAAGGGCAGCAACAACAAGAGGAAGACATTTTTCAAAAGTATACATTCAACGGAGGGGCAAGGGGAAATTTTGTAAACTACACATCTGGGAGGAAACTTCTCTAGGACTCATTCCATTATCCCCCTTACTACACTACAAAACGTAAGAAAGAAATGATGTGTTGAAATCATTTAAAGTTGGCAATCAGCAACAGTTTACTGTTCCTATGTTTTTAACAGGAAAATTTATGGCCTTACAGATACATACACACATAATATTGTGAAAAGGTCGAAATTTTCCTGCGGAATTTTTTTTTTAGTTTTTGCTTCCCCCTCCTTTTCTTTTATAGTGAATTAATAGCACTTAAATATAGTTTTTGTTTTGTAAGGGAAAATTTATGGCTCACTTTTGGGGGTTTTTGCTAATCATAAAACTATTAGCATACCCCTAGGGGGCTTATGAGAGGCAGGGGACAGAAGAGAAAGGAAACATTGAAAAACCAAAGACAAGAGGTGGCAATAGGATAAGAGATAAATATGAGGATGACAGACAAATTTATTGAAATTAATTGCTTTTGAAATTAATTGCATACTTTTAGGAAGGGAAAAATATTAAACTAAGGAATAATTAAACTAATTTGAAGATTTGGAAGTTCTATAAAAAGAAAAGGGGATGTGAAATTTTGACACATTTTCTATAGAATGAAATTTTGACAAAATTTTCTATAGAAATAAAATTTTGACAAAATTTTCTATAGAAATAAAATTTTGACAAAATTTTCTATAGAAATAAAATTTAGACAAACATTTCTAAAGAAATAAAATTTTGACAACAATTTCGACAATTTAAGCATTTTATATAGAAATTAGTTTTGACAAAATTTTCTATAGAAAAAAAAATTTGACAAAATCTTCTATAAAAATAAAATTTTTACAAAATTTTGGCAAAATTTTCTATGAAAAAAGAAATTTGACAAAATTTTCTATTGAAATAAAATATTGACAAAATTTTCTATTGAAATAAAATTTTGACAAAATTTTCTATTGAAATAAAATTTTGACAAAATTCTCTATTGAAATAAAATTTTTACAAAATTTTCTATTGAAATAAAATTTTGACCAAATGTTCTATTGAAATAAAATTTTGACAAAATTTTCTATTGAAATAAAATTTTGAAAAACTTTTGTATAGAAATACAATTTTGACAAAATTTTCTTTAGAAATAAAATTTTGACAAAATTTTCTTTATGGCCCTAAAATAGGCTGTGATTTTTGTTCTTTTAAACATAGTTTCCAATTTAGAAAAGAATTTAGAAAACTCTCTTAATATGCTGTGTGACATCCTTAGTGTATGCTTTAATTATCTATTTAGGTTTTTTTGAGTTTCTCTAGGTTATGCCACAAGTATGTGTGGTTTAATTAACTGTGACCTTTGATTTATGATTATTGACACAAAGTATATACTGTAGGGATTTTATTCAGATTTAGAAATTCAAGACGTTAATTAAGGTAAACTAATTGAAAATTTAAAATCTTTTTTCATAGAAATATCCCCTAAATAATTCCTATCAGTTTATTCCTGTCAAATATGTCACTATTGTCATATCATTTAATTAGTCGTTGATTTTTTGTTTGCTCAGCAAAATAATACTTTCGCATTTCTCATCCTAAATGTATGCTTCAAGGTTTAATATTAAGTCTGTCCTCTTAACAAATGCAGCATTTGAGAAAATTTATGACAAAGTATTAAAATTCAATTTGAATAAACTAATTATGGAACTTGCTGACATTTGCTTTAATGCAGAAGTCTTTACTTCTTTTTTCAACTGATGAAAAAGCCATTTATAAAAGATTCTATTTAATTGTTATAAATTTAATATGCAATATTAAATTGCATATTTTAGACTGCAGTGTAAGAAAAATTATATATTTAGGTATTATGTTTTGGAATTTGTGCATGAAAGTTACTTAATGATTTTTTTTTTAAATTAATGTTGCATACTTTTGGGTGTCATAGAAATTTTGTCACTTAATTTTCTTGATAATTTAATTATGTAATTTAACTATTTTAAAATATATTTTTTTAAATATCATAAAAAGAAATAGTGATTAGAAAAAATAATGAAACATATATAAAAATAAAAAAGAAAAAAAAAAAAGAAAAACGATAAAAAAGAAAAAAACATTAAAATATAAAAGATCGATCCTATTTAAGACCCCCTCAATATCCCAGAAGGACGCCATAGTGTACTACTTCTGTCAGAGGGAAGTCTCAACCTCCCGTACCACTTCGTGGAGTGTCATCTCCATCGACAAGCCTTTGCGTGTTGTGCTGAAGTTTTCCTGCGTCAGTCCCCCTCTCATCTTCAGGTCAATCAGTCTTTTCAGTGTTCCAGAGCAAAAACGATGATGGCCTAATGGGCCTATAATCCTTCGTCGTGGTGTGGTTAATTTTTCCCGCCTTGGGGATAAAGGCCACCTTTAGAAAATACTTATTCTACTAAATTTCCCATTAACATTCCATTAAGGAACATGGGGAAATTCTCCATATCAATGAGTGCTATCCAATTCAAGTTTAAGCTCAATGATTAGACGCTTCCTTTTTATAGCCGAGTCCCAACGTACTGCCGCAGTGCAACACCTTTTTGGAGAAAGGCTTTTACATGGCATAGTACCTCACAAATGTTGCCAGCATTAGGAGGCGACATTTGTGAAAATTATTTCTGCTGTTCGCGCCAGGATTCGAACCCATGTATTCAGCGTCATAGGCGGACGTGTTAACCTCTGCCTTCAGTAACACAATACTCAAAGTATTTTCCTTTACTTTGAATAACTTGATTTAAAAAATTCCTTTTACTATTTTGTTTCTCCCAAAAGTATGCTTTAAATTTTAACTAAGGCAAAATAACCATAATATGTTGCATTAACTGGATGTAATAAAATGATTATTACATTACTATTTCAGCAAGAATAAGAGGAATATTTTAGCTTGGAAGCTAGTTTTTTTAATTTATTTATTTATATTGCATAATTTTAGGCGTCATATAAATTTGGTGACTTTATTTGGATGATATTTTTTTTACACTTACGAGTTTATGTAAACGACCTTTTAAAAAAATTCGCTTAAAAATCAAGGGAGTTTTACCACATTCTATCCAGTAACGGAATACGGGATGTATTTTGTTTTCGTTTACTTTGAAAAACGTATTTAAAAAATACCCTTTGTACCTTTTTATGTATCCCAAAAGTATGCTTCAAAATTTAACTAATGTGAAACCCCTAAATTTTGACTCATTGTTTGAAACAAATAAAATGATAATTAATCCCGGCACGGGATAGCTGTGAGTACCACACAGGCTGGAACAGTGAGGTTCGATCGGTGCAGTCACGAAAAGCTTAGCTAAGAACTACCGGGCGCGTCCACATGTGGCGGATAGGGGAATGCTCTATACGAGGTAGCTACGGAGAATCTCAGTGAGACCCCAGGCAGCACCGGCCTTGGCACAAATACAGAGTGCCTATGATGCTCGATATGACAAGGTGGGGTATTGGCGCCTTTAAATAACCAATGGCTACCCTGTTCCCGTGGCGATCGGTCCCTTGGAACGGAACGAGCTTGCTCACCTACAGGAACTTGACGAGGATCGCCACCTCCACATGAAAATGTGACAACAACAAGATAATTAAAATACAATTTCTTATTCCACTTGTTCTGGCAGAATAAGAGGTATTTTTTCTTGAAAGCTACTTTTTTTTAATTAATATTGCATATTGTATACTTTTAGGTGCATATAAATTTCGTTTCGTTTAGTTGATAACAATTTATAAACATATAACATTATGTGATTTTACTTTTTTTAAATAAATTTCTTTCAAATAGTAAGGTAATTTGTACCAAAACGTGTATACAATTATAAAAAGAATAATAATTAAAAAAAGTATAAAAAATATTTTCACAAAATGTTTGCGAATCTTTACAATGTCCTTTCAGTAACGAAATATTCGAAGTACTTTCGTTTACTTAAAAACCCCTATTTAAAAATTTCCTTTGTACCTTTTTGCATTAAGCTATAAATTATTTTTTTTTAGTTTATATTGCATACTGTTAGGTGGCATAATTTGTTGTTACTGGTTTATATAATATTACTTTTTAAAAAACAAATTCCAATAGACATCCCGACACGTTGTATCGAAAACGTTTTACAACTAAAAAAAAACAGAAAATAACTGAAATATAAAAAAAAAATATTTTTACATAATTTCAGCTGATACTAATATCTCTCTATTCAGTAAGCGCTCGATGTGTAATTCTCCTATGTGCCCCTAAAATATGCCACATTTGAAATATATAGAATAGAAGGTATATATGCTTGAAAGCACATAAATTATATTTTTTTAGTTTGTATTGCATACTTTTAGGTGTTATAGAAAGTTTATTACTGATAAAAATTTGTGCATAATAAATTTGTTTAAAAAAATTTCGTAAAATGCGTTGTTTGAAAACAAAAACCAAAAAAATAGAAAAAAATAAAAAATTAATACAAAAGAAAAATAAAAATAAAATGAAAAATAAAAAACAAAAAAAAAATATAATAAAATAAAAGATAAAATAAATAATAAATATTAAATTTAAAAAACAAATAAAATAAAGTAAAAAACATTTTTTTACTAAACTTCGGCACGGGATAGCTGTGAGTACCACACAGGCTGGAACAGTGAGGTTCGATCGGTGCAGTCACGAAAAGCTTAGCTAAGAACTACCGGGCGCGTCCACATGTGGCGGATAGGGGAATGCTCTATACGAGGTAGCTACGGAGAATCTCAGTGAGACCCCAGGCAGCACCGGCCTTGGCACAAATACAGAGTGCCTATGATGCTCGATATGACAAGGTGGGGTATTGGCGCCTTTAAATAACCAATGGCTACCCTGTTCCCGTGGCGATCGGTCCCTTGGAACGGAACGAGCTTGCTCACCTACAGGAACTTGACGAGGATCGCCACCTCCACATGAAAATGTGACAACAACAACATAATTAAAATACAATTTCTTATTCCACTTGTTCTGGCAGAATAAGAGGTATTTTTTCTTGAAAGCTACTTTTTTTTAATTAATATTGCATATTGTATACTTTTAGGTGCATATAAATTTCGTTTCGTTTAGTTGATAACAATTTATAAACATATAACATTATGTGATTTTACTTTTTTTAAATAAATTTCTTTCAAATAGTAAGGTAATTTGTACCAAAACGTGTATACAATTATAAAAAGAATAATAATTAAAAAAAGTATAAAAAATATTTTCACAAAATGTTTGCGAATCTTTACAATGTCCTTTCAGTAACGAAATATTCGAAGTACTTTCGTTTACTTAAAAAACCCTATTTAAAAATTTCCTTTGTACCTTTTTGCATTAAGCTATAAATTATTTTTTTTTAGTTTATATTGCATACTGTTAGGTGGCATAATTTGTTGTTACTGGTTTATATAATATTACTTTTTAAAAAACAAATTCCAATAGACATCCCGACACGTTGTATCGAAAACGTTTTACAACTAAAAAAAAACAGAAAATAACTGAAATATAAAAAAAAAATATTTTTACATAATTTCAGCTGATACTAATATCTCTCTATTCAGTAAGCGCTCGATGTGTAATTCTCCTATGTGCCCCTAAAATATGCCACATTTGAAATATATAGAATAGAAGGTATATATGCTTGAAAGCACATAAATTATATTTTTTTAGTTTGTATTGCATACTTTTAGGTGTTATAGAAAGTTTATTACTGATAAAAATTTGTGCATAATAAATTTGTTTAAAAAAATTTCGTAAAATGCGTTGTTTGAAAACAAAAACCAAAAAAATAGAAAAAAATAAAAAATTAATACAAAAGAAAAATAAAAATAAAATGAAAAATAAAAAACAAAAAAAAAATATAATAAAATAAAAGATAAAATAAATAATAAATATTAAATTTAAAAAACAAATAAAATAAAGTAAAAAACATTTTTTTACTAAACTTCCGTAGTGGATACAAATATTTTGTATCCACTACAAATCGGGCGGTGCCGACTATATAATACCCTACTCCACCGAGTCTACGTTATACTTTTAATATATAGCACTTTATCCAAATTTAGTCAGACTTTAATTTTGCATACCTATTGAAATATCCAATAGAAACGTCTACGATTTTTTTACGATAGTACGAAAATTGTGGCTTCTACAGCCTTAAAAGTCGAAACGATTAACAGTTATATATGTGGGAACTTTACTAAATCTGGTTCGATTTTGATGACATTTTTTGCATGTAGTGCGACGTAAAATAAAACATCACCTGCAAAATTTTGTAATGATGGGACCAAAATCGTGGCTACTACAGCTTTAAAAGGGCATATCAGATGAAAGATATATATGGAAGCTATATATAAATCTGATCCGATTCTGATGAAATTTTGCACGCATACTAGGGCGTCAAAATAGCAAATTGTACTTTCTACAGCCTTGAAAGACCATATCGGATGAAAGATGTATATGGGAGCTATATATAAATCTGGTCCGATTCTGATGAAAGTTTGGACACATACTAGGACGTCAAAAAAGCATTTCGTGTCAAATTTGGTAAAGATATAGCTATATCTAAATCTGAACCGATTTTTCGCACACATATTGGAACGTCTAAAGGAACACTTTGTGCCAAATTTTGTAAGGATCGGAACAAAATTGTGGCTTCTACAGCTTTAAAAGAGAACATCGGATGAAGGATATATATGGAAGCTATATCTAAACCTAAACCGAAAATCAATGGCGTTAGTCCTTGGACCAAAAGAGAGTCTTGTGCAAAATTTTGTGAAAATCTTGATTTTGAGAATACATTGACAGACAGACAGACGGACATAGCTGAATCGAATCAGGAAGTGATTCTAAGCCGATCGGTATTCTTATTAATGGGTCTAGCTCTTCTCCTTCTTAACGTTGCAGACAAATGCACAAATCTATATTACCCTGTACCACAGTGGTGGTGTAGGGTATAAAAGTAAAAATAAAAAAAGTTTAAAAAAGGAAAAAAAAAATGTTTTTTACCAAACTTCTGCGGATGTATACATCATTCTATTCACTCACGAAATAATTCAAGTATTTTCTTTTCCTTTGCTTTGGAAAAACTTAAAAAATCTTCCTTTATACTTAACGATTATCCCAAAAGTATGCTTCACATTTCTAATTAAATCACAATCCCTAAAATATGCCACGTTACTTGGAATTAATAATAAAATTATAATTAAAATACCATTTCTTATTCCTCTTATTCTGCAAGAATAATAGAAAACTCATTAGCAAACTTACAAATGATTATGAAATTTTTTCTATACTTCTCGTTTTCGCACTTTTTTTGCTCGCGACAAGAAACTTGCCTGCACAAAGAGAGAAACGTCTCCATTTACCAGGTTTAAAGTTTTACTACTTAAATTATTTGTTTTAGGAAAATTTGAACGGGAAGAAAAAAGAGAAAAAGTTGACATAACAACTTTTAGTTTAAGCATAAAAGATATGGGGGAAAAAATTCTTTGACTAAGTAATGATGATGATAAGGACAATTTTCTGGCTGCCAACCATTTGACGTGTATTAATAAACGTGATATTTTCAAAGAACAAAAAAACAGTATAGCTTTTAATATTCGACTATAGCTACGATGATGATATTTTCTTTGCAATAAAAACGACTATCAAAGATATGGGTAAAGGTGTATGGGTGTGTATGAGAGAAATTTAAAAAAAAAAAATATGTAAATTTTGTAGCATACTTTGCTCGACAATACCACAAACTTCAGTTTTTGTATTGGTCCTTAAGCCTCATCTCTGTCTTGTCTCCAATTTTCGTGTTCAGCTGTTACCACTACTCTGTTAAAGATTTACATATTTCAAAGATTTTCTTTCGGTTTTTGTTCTTGTTTGTAGATGATTTGCGTTAAATGAAAATGTAAATGTGGTCTTGAAACAGGTATATCCTACAAAAAATGGAAAAAACAACAACACCAACGACTACAAAACAAAGACAAGAAGCTCTTAAAATGTAACAACCTCTTATACCAAAGTAACAAAGTTGTTACTACAATTCAAGGTTTTAAGTAGCCTACCTTTAGGCGGTTATTAGATAAACAAAGAAAACAAGAAAACAACGGCCAAATACAAAGCAACCTTGGTCACTAACCACCTAACCCCAAAGCAAACCTTATATCACTAGCCCACAAAATTCAATGCCTACTTTTAGGCTGTATATGCCAAGAAGGCTGGGTAAACCTTAGGAGACAGAGCAGGGGTCTTGATAAAATTCTCCTAAAATTAAATCATGTACTCTTTAAGGTCAACATAACAATAATGGTTTTTGCTTTTAACCACACCACCAACCAAACACACAACAAATTTTTGAAATTGTTTCTTTTTTGTGCTTTACAGATTTGAGATATTGTAAATTTTTGTATTAAAAAAATTATAATCAATGTTTTTAATTAAAATTTTTTCTCTTTCAATATTCTTCTCTTTTTACCAAATGATTCTTCTTTTCTTCTGTGTTTTTTTGAAATTTTTAACAAAAAATAAAAAAAATAATAATAATAATAGTATCAAGGAGACAAGCACCAATTAAAAAAGCTAACAAAATACGCTCAAAACAACCCAGGTTATCGAAGAAAGTTAAATTCATAAGTAAGTACTAACAATTGAATAGCATATAAGATGAATATCAAAAAATTATTTTTGGAAAGCCTTTTTTTAATTTTTCTGTATAAAAAATTTAAAAACAAAACATTTTTTTCCAGATTTTTTCTTTTTGAAATGTATATAAAAATATTTATAAAAATGTTACATTTTTTATAGTGTCTATCACTTTCAAGCAAAAATTTTAAATACACACTTGTTTTTTCAATCGTAAACATTCAAGCCATTTTTAAGCTTGAAAGTGTTGGAATTTAAAAAAAAAAAAAAAACATAATGTGCCGCAAGCCAAAAATATTTTGAAATAATCATGCGAACTCGGAAAAAGCAAACAGCACTGCAGGCGAAAAACATTGTACAAAATTTTCCGTCCGTCTGTCTGTCTGCCGATGGCACGCTAATTTTCAAATGATTACATATAGGCGCTTGAAATTTTGCACAAAAACATGCTATTACAGTAGGTCGGTTGGGATTTTAATTGGGGCATATCAGTGCATGTTTTCATAAAGCTCTCTATAGAGCTCTCTTGAGCCTATAGAAGGCGTAATTCTAATCCGATTTTACTGAAATTTTGTACAATGACATTTTCTATAACGTTCAACAGATGTGCTAAGAAGCGGTCCAAAACCTGATTAAGCTCTCATATAAACCGATCCCCCGATTATACTTCTTGAGACTATAGAGGGCGCATCCCATATCCGATTTGGCTGGGATTTGTAATGGGGCATATCAGTCCATGTTTTCATATAGCTCTCAATAAAGCTCTCTTGAGCCTCTAGAAGGCGTAATTCTAATCCGATTTGGCTGAAATTTTGTACTATAACATTTTCTATAACGTCCAACAGATGTGCCAAGAACCGGTAGAAAACCTGATAAAGCTCCCATATAAAACGATTATACTTCATGAGCCTATAGAGGCCGCAATTCTTATACGATTTGGATAAGAATTGTGAAAACTTTATATGGCTTTTATATAAGCCAATTTTCTGATTGCACTTCTTGAAACCCTAGGGCTAGCATTTCTTGTCTGATTTGGCTGAAATGTTGCACAAAGACTTCTCGTTTGACCTGATTTAGCTTCCAGGTAAACTGATCTCCCGATTTTATTTCTTGAGCCCATATGGCATAACTTTTATGCGATTTGGGTGAAACTTTGCATAATGACTTCTACTATGGTATTTAACACCCAAACCAAATATGCTCGGAGTCGGTCCATATTCTGATACCACTTCAATAGTATCGCAATTCCTATCCATTGTCTTTTGTTTGCTTATAAAGAGTTAACGGGCAAAGAACTTGACAAATGCGATCCAAGGTGGAAAGTATATAAGATTCGGCCCGGCCGAACTTAGCACGCTTTTACTTGTTTAATGTTGCAAAATGCTTGCTATCGATAAATATTTTCAAACCCCTGCAATTTTTTTTAAATATTTGTTTTGTTATGATTAAGTGCAAAATAATGCTTTGTAATCACATAAACATTTAGTCGTGTGTTTAAAATGCCATTTAACACTATAGGCAAATGACCTTGCTTATTGAAATTTCAAAAAATGTGACCCAGTTTGTTGTTTCTGTACAATTCCAGAAAAAGTGAAAATAAGGCCCCGCAGTAAAATGAGAATATACCCCAATATCATAACGTCCCCCCACCCCATCCATATTTATTTTAAAGAATATTAGTTGACTTGAAAGAAAACTTCATTGGCTCCAATGGCTGCTTGAAAAAAAGCCCCAAAAGTTTTGTGTTTGTTCTCCATAAACCTGTTTGGGCCATACTTTCGTTTTGGGTTTGGGGTGTAATTTCGTTGGGCCAAACTTCATACCGCCGGGTGGGCGGACACCATAGATTCTCGATGCCCAATATTAATATCAAATTCGTACTCTACTTCCAAAGATCTTTCATTTGAGTCCAATATGGTCCCGATCGGTTCATATGTCAATTTGGACGTTTATTGGGTTGTGGCTGATCGTCATAACATTTTAAGTTGAACTAGCCATGTCCGTCCGTCTGTCTGTCGAAAGCACGCAAACTTTCAAAGGTGTAAAGCTAGCCGCTTGAAATTTTGCACAAATACTTCCTATTAGTGAAGGTCGGTTGGGATTGTAAATGGGCTATATCGGTCCACGTTTTGATAAAAAGCTGCCATATAAACCGATCTTGGGTCTTGACTTCTTGAGCCGCTAGAGGGCGCAATTCTTATCCGATTTGGCTGAAGTTTTGCATGAGGTGCTGAGTATGGTTCAACTCGGTCCATAACCTGATATAGCTGCCATATAAACCGATCTGGCATCTTGACTTCTTGAGCCACTAGAGGACGCAGTTATTATCCGATTTGGCTAAAATTTTGCATGAGGTGTTTTGTTATGACTTTCAACAACTGTGCTAAGAATAGTTCAAATCGGTCCATAACCTGATATAGTTGCCATATAAACCGATCTGGGATCTTAACTTCTTGAACCTCTACAGGGAGTAATTCCTATCCGATTTGGCTGAAATATTACACGACGCGTTTTGTTATGACTTCCAACGACTGTATTCAGAATGGATCAAATCGGTCCATAACCTGATATAGCTGCCATATAAACTGATCTGGGGTCTTGCCTTCTTGAGCCTATAGAGGACGCAATTATTATCCGATTTGGCTGAAATTTTGCATGAGGTGTTTTGTTGTGACTTTCAACAACTGTACTAAGAATAGTTCAAATTTGTCAATAACCTGATATAGCTGCCATATAAACCGATCTGGGATCTTGACTTCTTGAGCCGCTAGAGGGCACAATTCTTGTCCGATTTGGGTGAAGTTTTGAATGAGGTGTTTTGTTATGACTTTCAACAACTGTGCTAAGAATAGTTCAAATCGGTCCATAACCTGATATAGTTGCCATATAAACCGATCTGGGGTCTTGACTTTTTGAACCACTAGAGGGCACAATTCTTATCCGATTTGGCTGAAGTTTCGCATGAGGTGTTTTAATATGACTTCCAACAACTGCGCTAAGTTTGGTTCAAATCGATCCATAACCTGATATAGCTGCCTTATAAACCGATCTGTGGTCTTGACTTTTTGAGCTTCTAGATGGCGCAATTCTTATCCGATTGGAATGAAATTTTGCATGAGGTGTTTTATTATGACTTCCAACAACTGTGCTGAGAATGGTTCAAATCGGTTCATAACCTGATATAGCTGTTATACAAACCGATCTTGGGTCTTGACTTCTTTTGCCTCTGGAGGGCGCAATTCTTATCCGATTTAGCTGAAATTTTGCATGAGGTGTTTTATTGTGACTTTCAACAACTGCGCTGAGTATGGTTCAAATCGATCCATAACCTGATATAGCTGCCATATAAACCGATCTGGGGACTTGTCTTTTTGAGCCACTAGAGGACGCAATTATTATCCGATTGGAATGAAATTTTGCCCGTCGTGTTTTATTATAATAGCCAACAACTGTGCCAAGTGTGGTTCAAATCCCTCCATAACCTGATATAGCTGCCATATAAACCGATCTGGGATCTTGACTTCTTGAGCGTCTAGAGGTCGCAAATATTATCCGATTTGCCTGAAATTTTGTTCGGCGGATCCTCTCATGACCATCAACATACGTGTTTATTATGGTCTGAATCAGTCTATAGCCTCATACAGCTCCCATATAAATCAATCGCTCTATTTTACTTCTTGAGCCCCCAATGATCGCAATTCTTATTCGAATTGGATGACATTTTACACAGGTCTCCAACATATAATTTAATTGTGGTCCGAACCGGACCATATCTTAATATCGCTCTAATAGCAGAGCAAATCTTCACTTTTATCCTTTTTTTGCCTAATAAGAGATGCCGGGAAAAGAACTCGACTAATGCGATCCATGGTGGAGGGTATATAAGATTCGGCCCGGCCGAACTTAGCACGCTTTTACTTGTTCATTATTCTTTGTTTGCCTATAAGGAGTTACCGGACAAAGATCTTGACAAATGCGATCCATGGTGGAGATTCAGCCCGGCCGAATTATTTTTAATTATATAAGTGGCACTGGTTTTCCTTTCCTTAATAGTTCTCACAATGTTTCTCATATATTTACAGTATAACAAATAATGAGAACGTAAATCACATTAAGATTTAATTTGTTTTTAATGTAATTTTTCCCATGTAAACTATTTATGCATTATAATTAGTTTTTTTTTTCTATTGCGAAGCTAATTGAATTTTAAAATATCCCCTACTTGGCATATGATGGCATAATAAACTTTTTATTTCCTCCTTTTTGTTACAAATAAATACATTTCATTAAAAAAAAACAATTCAGCTACATTAAACTTTATTTTTAATGCAAATAGTTTGTTTATTGTTTTTTATGGAAGTATAAAAAAAATATATCACATCATTTGCAGTTAATTCAATTGTTATGTAATAAAACAGAGATTAAAACAAATAAATTTTTTCAACTTTTTTTTATATGAAACCAACATTTCATATCATATCCATACAATTCATAATTATTATCATCATTTCGACATGAGTGAATACACATTTAAAGGATGAAAACTTTATTGTGGCAGAAAATTTAATTGTCAGCTTAAAAGCAACCAAGAGTAAATTGGCATAAATACATTTAAATGTTTACTGACTCGACAAGTTTGTTATCTCTCTATGCCAAACAGTCAACTAGACTATGGTTTCCGTTAGCATAGTATTTGACGTTTATAAATGAATGAAGACACAGATTGTGAAAGAGTTGGTACTGTACTAGTATTTAATATTTAATAAATATTTGATAGTTAAAGCATTGATGTTTGCACATTATCTCATATTTGAATATTAAATATAAATATTTAATAATTAAATTGAAATATTCAGCATTCAGTTAATTCATCTTTCAAAAGCTGTATTTCAATTCCCGGAAACTAGTTTGTCTAAAATCCACTAACATTTTATTCCTTGTGCATTGTGGCTTAGCATAAATTTTATTATATTTCCCTTTGTTGTCCTTGTTAATAGTAATGCACATTAAAAATCAACATGTGCCTCACCCCACCACATACTCCTCTTTTGAAAAAATTCCCATGAAAGGAAATAATATGTCATTACCGTGCTTTAATAACAAAACTAACATGCATCACTACTAATGTTATTGTTGAAGTTGGTTGTTGAAAAATGTGAACAACTACAACAACAGCTACATGACTATTGTCACTATTTTAAATGTGATTTCAGGAGTGCACACTGATAAATGGGAGCCAAACAACACCACAACAATGACATTTCGAAATGTTTATGAGATTCTAACACGCATTCATGGCACAACAAATCGCCATGCTCTGAAAACCCGACCACAGTTTTCTCACCTCACTATGCGTTGTACGCTGTAATAGAGGAATCTCTCTCAAATGTAAAGGGTAATTTTTTTGAGGTTAGGATTTTCATGCATTAGTATTTGACAGATCACGTGGGATTTCAGACATGGTGTCAAAGAGAAAGATGCTCAGTATGCTTTGACATTTCATCATGAATAGACTTACTAACGAGCAACGCTTGCAAATCATTGAATTTTATTACCAAAATCAGTGTTCGGTTCGAAATGTGTTCATTCACCGTAACGTTGCGTCCAACAGCATCTTTGAAAAAATACGGTCCAATGATTCCACCAGCGTACAAACCACACCAAACTGTGCATTTTTCGGGATGCATGGGCAGTTCTTGAACGGCTTCTGGTTGCTCTTCACTCCAAATGCGGCAATTTTGCTTATTTACGTAGCCATTCAACCAGAAATGAGCCTCATCGCTGAACGGTGAATGAACACATTTCGAACCGAACACTGATTTTGGTAATAAAATTCAATGATTTGCAAGCGTTGCTCGTTAGTAAGTCTATTCATGATGAAATGTCAAAGCATACTGAGCATCTTTCTCTTTGACACCATGTCTGAAATCCCACGTGATCTGTCAAATACTAATGCATGAAAATCCTAACCTCAAAAAAATCACCCTTTATTCAGGTAACTCCCATTCGCCCCCTCTCAACATTCCTGATTACCCATTACAATGGTGTGGTTTTGAGTCTTCAAAGCACACACATACAATGTGTTCACTCATGTGCGATTTACTTCTCCGTACAAAATTTTGTTTGGGTATCTAGTTAGCGTTGCCATATGTCGGTTGTGTGGAGAAGTATATGCACTACCCAAGTATGTGTGTTATGTGTGCGTTTCCGTTTCCCTGTGTTGGCGCTTGTATTGTCGACGGCTGTTGTATATTTCTGCATAAAGTACTTCCTATTTAAGGAGAATCCGGAAGAGCACTATGCGCACATTGGGAAGAAATACTATTTTTAAACTAAAATTTGTGAAAGAAAAGGAAAATTGCTATCAACGATAACATTTTTCCTAAAAAAATTGTAATCAACGATAACATTTTTCCAAAGGAAAATTTTTATCAACGATAACATTTTTCTTAAGGAAAATTGTTATCAAATTTTCCTAAGGAAAATTTTTTTCAACTATAACATTTTTTCTAAGGAAAATTGTTATCAACGATAACATTTTTCCTAAGGAAAATTGTTATCAACGATAACATTTTTGCTAAGGAAAATTGTTAACAACAATAACATTTTTCCTAAGGAAAATTGTCATCAACGATAACATTTTTCCTATGGAAAATTGTCATCAACGATAACATTTTTCCTATGGAAAATTGTTATCAACAATAACATTTTTCCTATGGAAAATTGTTGTCAACGATAACATTTTTCCTAAGGAAAATTGTTATCAACGATAACATTTTTCCTAAGGAAAATTGTTATCAACGATAACATTTTTCCTAAGGAAAATTGTTATCAACGATAACATTTTTCCCATGGAATTTTCCTATGGAAAATTGTTATCAACGATAACATTTTTCCTATGGAAAATTGTTATCAACGATAACATTTTTCCTATGGAAAATTGTTATCAACGATAACATTTTTCCTATGGAAAATTGTTATCAACGATAACATTTTTCCTATGGAAAATTGTTATCAACGATAACATTTTTCCTATGGAAAATTGTTATCAACGATAACATTTTTCCTATGGAAAATTGTTATCAACGATAACATTTTTCCTATGGAAAATTGTTATCAACGATAACATTTTTCCTATGGAAAATTGTTATCAACGATAACATTTTTCCTATGGAAAATTGTTATCAACGATAACATTTTTCCTATGGAAAATTGTTATCAACGATAACATTTTTCCTATGGAAAATTGTTATCAACGATAACATTTTTCCTATGGAAAATTGTTATCAACGATAACATTTTTCCTATGGAAAATTGTTATCAACGATAACATTTTTCCTATGGAAAATTGTTATCAACGATAACATTTTTCCTATGGAAAATTGTTATCAACGATAACATTTTTCCTATGGAAAATTGTTATCAACGATAACATTTTTCCTATGGAAAATTGTTATCAACGATAACATTTTTCCTATGGAAAATTGTTATCAACGATAACATTTTTCCTATGGAAAATTGTTATCAACGATAACATTTTTCCTATGGAAAATTGTTATCAACGATAACATTTTTCCTATGGAAAATTGTTATCAACGATAACATTTTTCCTATGGAAAATTGTTATCAACGATAACCTTTTTCCTATGAAAAATTGTTATCAACGGTAACATTTTTTCTATGGAAAATTGTTATCAACGATAACATTTTTCCTATGGAAAATTGTTATCAACGTTAACATTTTTCCTATGGAAAATTGTTATCAACGTTAACATTTTTCCTATGGAAAATTGTTATCAACGATAACATTTTTCCTATGGAAAATTGTTATCAACGATAACATTTTTCCTATGGAAAATTGTTATCAACGATAACATTTTTCCTATGGAAAATTGTTATCAACGATAACATTTTTCCTATGGAAAATTGTTATCAACGATAACATTTTTCCTATGGAAAATTGTTATCAACGATAACATTTTTCCTATGGAAAATTGTTATCAACGATAACATTTTTCCTATGGAAAATTGTTATCAACGATAACATTTTTCCTATGGAAAATTGTTATCAACGATAACATTTTTCCTATGGAAAATTGTTATCAACGATAACATTTTTCCTATGGAAAATTGTTATCAACGATAACATTTTTCCTATGGAAAATTGTTATCAACGATAACATTTTTCCTATGGAAAATTGTTATCAACGATAACATTTTTCCTATGGAAAATTGTTATCAACGATAACATTTTTCCTATGGAAAATTGTTATCAACGATAACATTTTTCCTATGGAAAATTGTTATCAACGATAACATTTTTCCTATGGAAAATTGTTATCAACGATAACATTTTTCCTATGGAAAATTGTTATCAACGATAACATTTTTCCTATGGAAAATTGTTATCAACGATAACATTTTTCCTATGGAAAATTGTTATCAACGATAACATTTTTCCTATGGAAAATTGTTATCAACGATAACATTTTTCCTATGGAAAATTGTTATCAACGATAACATTTTTCCTATGGAAAATTGTTATCAACGATAACATTTTTCCTATGGAAAATTGTTATCAACGATAACATTTTTCCTATGGAAAATTGTTATCAACGATAACATTTTTCCTATGGAAAATTGTTATCAACGATAACATTTTTCCTATAGAAAATTGTTATCAACGATAACATATTTCCTATGGAAAATTGTTATCAACAATAACATTTTTCCTATGGAAAATTGTTATCAACAATAACATTTTTCCTATGGAAAATTGTTATCAACAATAACATTTTTCCTATGGAAAATTGTTATCAACGATAACATTTTTCCTAAGGAATATTGTTATCAACGATAACATTTTTCCCATGGAAAATTTATATCAACGATAACATTTTGTCATGTTGTTATGTTTCTATAAATTCCCACTGTGCTTATGGTCATCAACTACCAACTTTATTTCTGCCATGCCATATGTTGTATTTACGCAACGCAGCGGAGATAACCCTAGATGTAACGTTTTCATTCATGTGTGTGTTTGTTTAACTTCCTGTTATGCTACACATGTATTCGCAACGTTAGTTCTTCAGCCTCCTAGATGGATGTTGCGCAAAAAGCGGTGGTTTATTAGTAGACAAATGAATTGTTAGTATCATAAAAAAACTAAGCGCGTATATTGGAAACAAGGAAGGCCTTATATTGAGACTAAATGCCTTACAAAAAAGAGCACAGGTTGGGCACCAATTAAACCCTTTCCGAATTCTGGTGGTGAATAAAATATTTTTTAAAGGATTTCTTATACAATATTTTATTTTTTTGTTAAGATTTACATATGCGTTTTCCATTTGGTATTTTGTTTCCCACTGTCGTTGGGCGCCAGTTGTCATCTAAGTTTATTTTTTAACTTTTTGAAATTGCAATTTAAAATATTTTCTATATAACCTGCAGTCAAACTGAGGTTTTTAATAAGCTACCACGTTGGGCGCTAATTCGATATTAATCCAAGCTGATGCTCACGTTAGGCGCCAGTATCCGAGTATGGTTTATAAATTGAATCTCTTTGAAAAATCAAACATTTTGTAATGTGCTTAAGCAGTGGTATCAAATCAAGCCCAAACTTTTTTTTTGTTGTAAGCCATCGAAAACACAAAAAATTTGACCGCTGATTATCCTTTGACTATTTTAGGTAATTAGTGATTATTTAAGATATACCGAACTCATTTCGTTTGAATTTCTCAGTCTGCTTAATGCTTCATTTAAGCTTCGAGGCCTTTCGTACCTACGGCCGTTGGTGTTTTACCGCCGTTATTCCCTTTTCTTTATCCTAACAATTTCATATCAACCTACACATTTGCCCACACACACATACATGCACGTCCCTATATTTACACCGTCCTCCACGTATGTTTGCTTTAGTCTTGTAATATGTCGGGAACATAAAGCTAATGTTAAGACTTTTTGTCGGTTTTGTTGTTATTCTTACAAAATGTTATACTGTTTACTACAGTTTAACGTTTGAAAGGACATTACACACATATGCACACACACCATCAAAAGCAAACGACCGACCAAACAACCACTACCACAGTAACAGTACTATAGTATTTTGTATATTTTAATGCAAATTTTATGCTAAAATAATGACATAGTGTTGTGGCCGAAAGAATGTAAATGTGGTAAATGGCGGCAAGTGACAAATGAGAAGATGCAGGCTGCCGTACAGGACAATGAAAGATAAGGAAGGTAGTGGATGTGGAACAAAAACCACATAATGTGGGAGTTGTCAAATGTGCCAACATCCTACACCATTGTTTTCTTTACAAAGTGAAGGAAGTTTTACATTTGTGTCTGTTTTGATAATAAAATTCATTTCTAATCACTTGTTGATGTTGTACGAGTACAATGGACGCTGGAGGGAGTTTTAAATTCCAAATCTCCATCTTTATTGCCAGGATTACAGTGACAGAAGTGCAAGTTGTACTTAGTTGGAGGAGTTGGTAATTTGTTTTGGGATTATAAATAATTTGGCTGGCATTAAAAGAAGCTTCATTATGTATATATGTAGTTGGTAATCATTTTATAAGATGTGTATGGGGAACAAATGGATACAGACTTTTGGAAAGCACAAAAGAGAGAAAAAAGTCCTTGTTGAAGTAGATAGAAAATTAAAATGTGATTAAGATAAAGTAATTAATTCCTAACAAAATTTAGGCCTATTATCTCCAAAAGCTTGTCATGAATGGTAATATTTCCAAAAAATAATTGTTATCGAAAGGATTTGAAGACGAATTTTAAAAGTGTTGGCTATTGCAAACAATTTTCCATGGATTTTTTTTATCGAAATGTTATCGATAAAACTTTACTCCACAAGAAAGGTGTTATCGATAGTAAAAGCTTTCCAAAGGGAAAAATTTTCACAATGATAACAAATTTCCAAAGGAAAATGTTATCGATGATACCCATTTTCCATACGATAATCGTTATCGAAATGTGTTTGCACCAAATTTTCAATAAAAAAATGTTCCCAAAATGTTATTTATATTTATTCCAAAATTTTTCATAGGAAAAATGTTATCGCGGATAACAATTTTCCATAGGAAAAATGTTATCGCGGATAACAATTTTCCATAGGAAAAATGTTATCGCGGATAACAATTTTCCATAGGAAAAATGTTATCGCGGATAACAATTTTCCATAGGAAAAATGTTATCGCGGATAACAATTTTCCATAGGAAAAATGTTATCGCGGATAACAATTTTCCATAGGAAAAATGTTATCGCGGATAACAATTTTCCATAGGAAAAATGTTATCGCGGATAACAATTTTCCATAGGAAAAATGTTATCGCGGATAACAATTTTCCATAGGAAAAATGTTATCGCGGATAACAATTTTCCATAGGAAAAATGTTATCGCGGATAACAATTTTCCATAGGAAACATGTTATCGCGGATAACAATTTACTATAGGAATAATGTTATCAAAGATAACAATTTTCCATGGGAAAAATTTTATCAAGGATCCTTTGAAATCGTTTTCTCGTCGGCAATTTTTATTTCTGTGGTGTAATGTTGCGTCCACAAAATTATTCGTTACACCAGTGGTATCGGATATAACAGTATTTCTTGGTTCCATTAGAAATAAAGTACCATATAATATGGACAGAGACAGGACAAGCGAAGACACAACAAGAAGGGAACAAATAAAATATTAAAATAAAAAGCCACAACGACATCTAAATACTAGACAAAGTATATTAACAAGAAAATAAACAATATTTAAAAAAATGACAAGGTATAAATCCCATAACAAGAAGGTGTGTACACTGAATAGGGGATTTCAAAGACTGTAGGTGGTACGTTCGTCTATGGCACGATATGAAAAAAGAAAAGAAACTTTGTAATCGTATTAAATAAAACAGTGGCAACACACAAAGGCCCAAAAGGACTCTCGGCAACATCAGCTCCACTGCAGTGGTTGCCTATAAAGGTGTGTTCATGGCGTCTAACAAATACAGCGACAAAAAGGACTAAACCAAAATCCAGGTTGTAGTGCTTATAGACCCTTTGCGTGTGAGCTGCGGTGTGAATGTTAAGACAACGACGTTGAATGCAAAAACTTACACAGGACATACTGAAATTTATGAGTCATGAATTTTTTTTTTTTTGCTTTGTATTCAGCGAACATTTTACGGCTATTTCTCACCAAATGGGGGAAAAAAGATTGGCCATAAAACGTTTAAAAGCGTCTGTACGACGCCGGCCAATATAAATGGTATAATTAACTTATTTTGCTTAGTTTATCATGACAATAATGTAAGGAAAAATGACCCGAAAGGTCGTTTCATTTCATTCCGCCAGAATAATGAATGATAAGAATTGGGGTTAGTTTTTTTGAGTGCTTGGAGCTTTATATTTATTACTTTATCTCATATTTAAGGCCATAAAGAAGAGACTTTAATATGAGCTTTTACGAAGGATACTTGTAAATTTAAAAGCACATGTCATTATCATTAGGATTGACAAAATTTGCTTTTTAGCCAAGGCAAAAAAAAATTAATTTTTCTATGGAAAATTGTAAGCATAGAAAAAATACTCCAACTTAATAACTTTTTATATGAAATTGTTAACAATAAACTTTTTTTCTTTTTAAAATTGTTATCGTTATGGTTCTTTTAAGTTTTTTATCAACAACATTATCGATAATAATTTTTCTTTGGAAATTTTTATTTTTCGAAGAAAAAATGTTATCGTTGATAACAATTTTCCTTAGGAAAAATATTATCGTAAATTAGAATATTCCTTAGGAACGATATAAACGATAATATAACAAACTGTTATCGTCGATAAAAATTTTCCATAGTAAAGTTTGTTATCGATAATGACGATTACATTTTATCGTCGATAACAATTTTCCCATAGAAAAGCTTGTTATCGATAACGACGATTAAATTTTATCGTCGATAATAATTTTATATAGAAAAGTTTGTTATCGATAACGACAATTACATTTTGTCGTCGATAACAATTTTCCATAGAAATTTTTGTTATCGGTAAAAATTTTCGATAACAATTTTTTATTTTTCAATTTTATCATTATTATTATCAATTTTTCCAGTTCGGTCTACCTTGCCAAGTATTTATTCTTCTCTTAAGTTCTTTATCTCCGTACTAACGTCTTAGTAAGTTGAAACTTCTGACTGAAGTCTTTTTAGATAGTCACTCTCAACTCCCTGGTGTGTCTAGGTAACAAAACACCTTTTTTTTTTTTTTTTTTTTTTTTTTTTTTTTTATTTTTATTTTAATTGCAACTAGCTTTCAATAAGAAGCTAACAAGCAATTTTTTTCAAATTTAACATAATTATCATTGAAAATATGTAAATTTTATATAATCTATCTGAAAATTTATTTTACATTGGAAACAAAAAGAAAATAAATAAGTTTAAAGCTCATGATATTAAGAGATCATAGGGTTTAGTTCTATTCAGTCTACGTCTGGTACTTGGATCATTGAGATTAATGGCTTCTGGATTTACATGAAGGCGTAATCTGGCATCATGTTTCGTTGCTGCAATTGATATTTCCTCTGACACTGTGTTCATGCGGAGGTCTCTATGGAGATCACTGTTGCGAACATACCAAGGGGCGTTAACTATGCTCCTTAGTACTTTATTTTGAAAATTTTGAATCATGTAGATATATTTCTTATGCGTGCAACCCCATAGTTGGATGCCATATAGCCATATTGGTTTTAATTGTTGATTATATAAAAGTAATTTGTTTTGAATGGAAAGTTCAGATTTCCTGCCCATAAGATATTTGAGTTTTGACCATTTAATATTAAGTTCTTCGATTTTCTTCTTGACATGCGCTTTCCAGCGTAATTTCGAATCCAGGGTCATACCAAGATATTTCGCATTGTCCGAATAAGGGATACTGACTCCATTTATATGCACGGGGATGTTCCTGGTAGCTTTATTTGTAAAGTTTACATGAACCGACTTCGAATGGTTCAACTTTATTTGCCAAACAGAGGCCCAACGATTTAATTCATTAAGAGCTTGTTGCAATTTAGTGATTGCTTGCTCCTCTGTATCTGCCACAGCAAGTATAGCAGTATCATCCGCAAAAGTTGCAATGACTGAGTTTGGTGGTTCTGGCAAATCGCTAGTGTATAAAAGATATAGGACGGGACCTAGGATACTTCCTTGAGGCACACCTGTACCAATTTTCTTCATGTCTGAGTAGGAGTCATCCTGTTTAATTCTGAAGAATCTATCCGATAAGAATGATTTTAGAAATTCAACATATATTTCAGGCAACATCCTGCTTAATTTCCTTATAAGCCCGACATGGCATACTTTGTCAAAAGCCTGCGACACATCTAAGAATACAGCAGAACATATTTTTTTATCCTCAAAGCTTTGTTCAATAGTATTAGTTATGCGGTGTATCTGGTCAATAGTTGAATGGGAATTTCTAAAACCAAATTGATGGTCTGGTATGAGATTTTTTTCTGCAATAATGGGGTTTAAACGACTCAAAAACAGTTTTTCTAGCAGTTTGGATAACATTGGTAGTAGAGATATTGGTCTATATGAGGTTACCTCTGTTGTAGGTTTACCTGGTTTAGGTATCATACGGATTTCTGCAATTTTCCAAAAAGTTGGCATTCTTCTTAACTTGAAGCAGGAATTAAATAATTGGGTTATTTTAATGATGCAATTATATGTAAGATTTCTTAGTATTTCAGTATTTATTAAGTCGAAACCTGGACATTTCTTTAGCTGCATACGGCCTATTTCTGCATATACCTAGGTAACAAAACACCTGGTGTTTTTTAAGTCTGCATATTTCATTTCCATATTCCATTTTTAATTTCCAGCAATATTGTGCGCCATGTGGCCAAAGCCATAGAAATGTTTCTATCTTTCTGGCCGCGCCCATCCATATACACCTGACTTTTGTTAAACCTTCTTTACCTTTCTTGCGTTCTTAAAGGAAAATTGACTCCTTTTACTTCCTCACTCCAATTATGTTTTCAACACTTGTTGTTGCTATTTCTGTAGTTAATTTTTAACTTTCCTACTGAGAAGAGCACTGCGAAATATTTCGGAATATCCTACAATGACTGCCATGAAAAATACATTAACATTCTGTGTCTTGCTTCATCATGGAAATGACTCTGTAGTAGTAAAACAAAATGTGCTTTGTGTACAGCTCAAAACTTTGTAAAATACAGAGAAAAAATAATGAGTTTAACTTGATTAAATGCAAAATTACATTCATTATGAATTTTCTCGAAGTGACACTAAAAAGCAAATTAAAGTTTGCATCTCTTTTCTGCTTTAGAGCTAATAAGGAGTCAAGTCAAGAAAAATATGTGAAGTGCATAAAATATGTAATTTATTAAGCAAATAAAGATGGTTATGAGGTTGAAGAGAATTGTGGCCTTTGAATAATTTTCATAGAAAATTTTATGTACATTTTGGTTTTGGTTTTTTCTAAAAAAAAATAAAAAAAGGGAATTTTGATACTATCCGAGGAATTTGATTTTTATAGTAAACTAGTCGAACCGGGCCCTCTCCGCTGCGCCTTTAAACGTTATATGGAACAAAATTATCTTTTGAATATTTATTTTCGATAATTAAAGAGCTTTTAGTGAAATACCATACCACGAAAATGGTATATGTATATCGCTTGACTTACAGTATAACAATATAAAAACTTTTATTTGAATCCCATATTGTCTTTATTGGTTTATGAATTCGCTCAGAGGGTTTAGGATCATCTAAGTTTGGATGTTAGATGTACTCTATTTTAAAACAAAAACTTTTTTGGAGCCCGATACTCTCATGGAAATTTTGGGAGTGGAAAGCCCCCAGGGGCTCTACTCCCAAATAGCTTTCATTTAAGCCCCATGTTGCCATGGTTGGTGAATACGTATGTCCGGTTTAGGGGTGTTTTGGGGGTGGGGTGGTCCCCCAGACACTAAGCCCTGAAAAACTATCACCATCGTTGTCTACTCTCATGTACAGCTTATTTAAACCCCATATTGTCATTGGCTTAAGGGAAAATTATGGAAGGAGGCGTGGGGTGGTCCCCCAGACACTAAGCCCTGAAAAACTATGAACATCGTTGTCTACACTCATGTACAACTTATTTTAACTGCATAATGCCATTGGCTTAGGGGGAGTTTATGGGATGACGCGTCCTTAAGCACTTGGCCCCAAAAATGGATATTAAATTGATTTTCTAATCTCAAATACCTTTTTTTTGAGCCCCTTATTGCAATAATCAGCAAATATGGCCAGTTTGGGGTGGACACGGAGTGGAGTGAAGCACGATTCGCTCTCTTTGAGACCCCAAATTGTCATGGTGAACAAATTTGTTAGTAAACATATTAGTCCCGAATGCTTACATTAGATTTATATTCTACTCCCAAATACCTTTGCAAACTTGCTCTGGAGCATTCCATTAAAGAAGTGGGGCAAACCTCTCACAAATCAATGAGTGCTGTCCGATTCAATTTTTAGCTCAATGGTAAGGGACCTCCTATAGCCGAGTCCGAACGGCGTGCCGCAGAGTGACACCACTTGGAGCAAAAATTTTTACATGGCAAAGTACCCCACAAATGTCGCCAGCATTAGAAGATAACCACCACAAAAAAAAATTCTGAGGTTTCCGTCAGGATTTGAACCCAGGCGTTAAGCGTCATAGGCGGACAGGGTAGATAGAGGAGGCAACTCGTTGACTTGTCTCTGAAAATATATTTTAGATTTTTATGCTACTCTAAAGTACCTTTTATTTAAGCTCCATATTGCTACGGTCGGTAAATTTTTCCTCTTTGACCCGTGCTTTGGTGAAGGGCACCCCTATAGACACTATTTAACAAATGTTGATACCAGATTAGTGCTCTACTCCCAAGGCCTTTAATTTGAGCCACATATTGCTTGCATATTTGGGGGAGGGGCACACTTAGTTCCACATTTGGATATCAGATTCATATTCTACACTCAAATACCTTTTATTTAAACCCCATATTGCCATGGTCAGTAAATAAGTCCTGTTTGGCGGGTGTTTTGGGGAAGGGGTGGACGCCCAGAAACGTGGGCCCACATTTCGATATTAGATTGGTATTCGATTCGCAAATACCTTTCATTTGAGTCCCATATTGCCATGGTCGGTAAATATGTCCGATTTAGGGGTGTTTTGGGGAAGGGGTGGACCCCCAGGACCTTGGTCCCACATTTGGATATCAGATTCGTATTTTACTCCCAAATACCCTTCATTTGAGTCCCATATTGCCATGGTCGGTAAATATGTCCGATTTAGGGGTGTTTTGGGGGTTGGGGTGGTCCACCAAACACTTGGTCCGACAAATGGATATCAGACACGTTTTGTAATCTCAAATACCTTTCGTTTAAATCCCATATTGTAGTGATTGGTATATATATGTTTGGTAGGTTTTGAGGGTGAGACGCCCCCCTAGGTACCCCATCCGAAATTTGGATACCAATTTTTTGTTAGTAGGTTACTATAAGAGAGCACACAAAATTTCGCTTAAATCGCACCACCCATCTCCGGTATGGGTGGTACGAGTACCCTATTTTCAATATTTGTACCCTATTTTCAACACGGAATCATTATGCACAATCTGTAAAAATTTCAAGAAAATCGGTTGAGCCGTTTCTGAGTCTATAAGAAACACACAAACAAACAAACCTACAAATAAACACAAATTGATTTCTATACCCACCACCGTAGGACACGTCGAAATATCAATTTCAGATCCTACAAATATATATATTTTGGATCGTCGTAAAGTTCTAAAACCCTTTAACGATGTCCGTGTGTCTGTTCTTCTGTCCGTCTATCCGTCCGTCTGTAGTAATCACTCTAGAGCCTTCAAAAAATGAGATATTGAGCTGAAATTTAGCACAGATACGTCTTTTTGGTGGTTAAGTCCTTAAACGGGTCAAATCGGACCATATATAGCTGCTATATAGACCGATTTTCCGATAAAGGGTCCCATACAATGCCCATACAAACTTTATTTTTCATCCGATTTTGCTGAAATTTGCTGAAACAGTGAGTAGTTTTAGGCCTCCCGACATCTGACCCAAATATGGTCCATGTTTATTTATATATAGCATATATGGCCTATCTGCCGATAAAGGGTCTGAAGCCCATAAAAGCTTTATTTATTACCCGATTTCGCTGAAATCTGAAAGAGTGGGTTATTTTAAGCCTCCCGATATCTGACCTAAATAAGGGTCAAATCGGACTATATTTAGGTATAGCTTCCATATAGACCATATAGATCTCCAGATAAAGGGTCTAAAGCCCATAAAAGCTTTATTTTTTAACAGATTTCGCTGAAATTTGAAACATTGAGTAGTTTTACGCCTCCTAACATAGGACCCAAATGTGGTTCAGATCGGACTATATTTGGATATAGCTGCAATATAGACCCATCTGCCGATAAAGGGTCCGAAGCCCATAAAAGCTCTATTATTCCCTGATTTCGCTGAAATTTGAAACAGTTGGTAATCTTAGTTCTCCCGACATCCGTCCCAAATATTGTTCGGATCGGACTATATTTAGATATAGCTGCCATACAGACCGATATCCCGATAAAGGGTCTGAAGCGAATAAAATCTTTATTTTTTATCCGATTTCGCTGAAATTTAAAACAGTAAGTAGTTTTAGGCCACCCGCTATCCGACCCAAATGTGGTAAAGATCGGACTGTATTTAGATATAGCTGTCATATAGACCGATGTGCCGATTAAGGGTCTGAAGCTCATAAAAACTTTATTTATTACCCGATTTTGTTGAAATTTGAAATACAAAATTCAACAATGACTTATGTTTATTAGCCCACTCAATATAAGTGTGGAATTTGGGTGCATAAGTTATCCAAATTTCACCGGATTATGCCGAAAGGGGATTTTCATATATACCCGAGGTGGTGGGTATCCAAAGTTCGGCCGGGCCAAACTTAATCCCTTTTTACTTGTTTATATTCCAACCTCTTGAAGAGCGTATTGGTTTGTCAGAGAAGGCCAATGGCCTAGGCAAATTATAGCTATGTGAAGATAGATTAGGTTCGACCTTGACCTTAAGACTCATACCGGGTGTCTTTGTCAAAAGCCCTTGCTGATCAGTCGTCTGTCGGCTAGTCAAGCCTGGCGCATACACCCCACCAGTTGAGGTCTCAGTAGCAGACAAAATGCTACGGCCTGATACCACCACCGCAGCTGTTCGGTTTTTGAGGTCCATTCTTAGACTACTCTCGAGCTCTAGATCTGCCGCTACACTGGAAACGAACGCATACAATCAACCGCATAATGGATAAGACTATCGTAGCTGTCCTTGAGTGACGAGTTAGAGAATATTTTTGTGGATTAAAATGACAAAACGGCCGCTCTATTCCCACGGCTCAAACAAGAATATATTATCGGAATATTATTATCGAAATATTATTATCGATAACAGTTTTTCATAGGAAAAACGTAAGTGTTAAAACAGTTTTCCATATACAGAATGTATAGTCAATTAAAAATTTTCCTTACGTCGATAACTTATTTCCATACAAATATGTTATCGTCGATAACAACTTTCTGTAGAAAGATTTTCCAATATAAATTTTGCTAAGCTCGATAATATTTTCCATAGAAATATGTTATCGTCGATAACAATTTTCTAAAAAAAAATATTATCGGAATATTATTATCGATAATTATTTTTCATAGAAAAAACATAATTGTTAAAACCGTTTTCCATATGCAGAATGTATAATCAATAAAAATTTTCATATATTTTATACAAATATGTTATCGTCGATAACAACTTTGTATATAAGGATTTTCCAATAAAATTTTTGCAAAGCTCCATAATATTTTTCCATAGAAATATGTTATCGTCGATAACAACTTTCTAAAAAAATCACCAAACACTGTTGTGTAGTGAATTATTTTGTATCGCCGATTCCAAATATTGGTTTACGTAGGAATTTTGTTTGATATCTAACTTTTATGGAAAAGATTGTTGATATCTGATTTTCTGGATAATTTTCTACTTTTATTGAATTTATTGCGTTTAATAACTAATTTATGACCTTTGTCAATTGGCTATACTTCCCCCTTCATTAATTTTAAATTCTACGCTTGATGTCACGTATTTGTCGTTGTTATTTGATCAATCTATTATTGTCATTTGCTATTATTTGTATTTTAATTTAATTGTTTTCACAACTAGAACCCCCCGCATCGCAATAAATCCCTCTTAAAATGTTACTATCATGCACACACATAATGAAAATTCTATTCATTAATTTCCCCCAAAAAAATGTGTACTTACCACCATGTGAACAATTGAAACGCCAGAGGTTCCACATTTGAAAGTTTATTTAGTGGCAGTGTTTGCGTGTTTCTATGTAAACACTATGAATTTGAAAATTTTGCATGTATTATGGACATGTGTATGTGAGTGTGGGTTCATATATCCTGCAGCGGTTTTGGCAACAAATTCGCATCAAATACCCAAATTTTGTGGACTTTATGTTAATTTAACAAATATTTTTAGTGAAACTCCTCCTACCTAGCTACACGCTAGGCAATTGCCCCCTAAAATAGCGCATACAAATTTTCAATTTCCAATGTTGCGGTAATAAAGTGCAATAATTGGAAACTCATGCATATGAATTAAGCATTTGCGAATGGCAGCCGCCATATACATATGTATGGGTATTGGGGTTTTGAGATCCCTCAACAATATACTGCTGAGTTTAAAGCGAATTTTATGTGAATGCTTCAAAGACAGTTATTGCAATTTGATTTTCAATGGAACATTTTGTGCTTCTTTTTTTTTTCAAAATGATTACAATATGTGTTTATATTTGCATTGAATCCTGATGGATTATATACAAACACAAATACAATGTATGTATGTATTTCAGTGTTTATAAATCTATAGAATAAATATAAAAATTCCATCAATTTTAATGAATTTTATTTGACAGGCTATAAAAATGGCAAATAAACAAGAGTTGGATTAAAATGTAAAAACCATTAAAGGGGACAGAGGAATAATAGGCGAACATATTGGTGTTAAGCTACTTTAATTTAGACTAAATTAAAAAAAGGAGATTTCCATAGAGAATTAGTAGTCAAAAATTTTAAGTTGAGTGCGGAGTTCCATGCTTATTCTTCCATTGGACGCATCCCCAGGTGGTGGATTGGGGAAAGGTTATCAGATATGACGGGTACCGCAGAAATAAGCCAGTAAGGAAAGGTTACAATCGGGCAGAGCCGACTATATAATACCCTACACCTACCCTGCAATTATAAATTCGTATGGGAGCTATATCCAAAACTGAACCGATTTTGATGAAATCTTGCAGATATGTTAAGATCAGTAAGAAAACAATTCCTGTAAAATTTTGTGCAGATCGGTTGAAAACTGTATTAACTACGGCCATTTAAGCGTAAATCGGGCGATACATATATATGGGAGCTATATCCAAATCTGAACCGATTTTGATAAAATCTTGCAGAAATGTTAAGATTAGTAAGAAAACAATCTGTGCCAAATTTTGTGCAGATTGTTGAAAATTTTAGTAACTACGGCTTTTTAAGTGCAAATCGGGCGATACATATATATGGGAGCTATATCCAAAACTGAACCGATTTTGACAAAATCTTGCAGATATGTTAAGATCAGTAAGAAAACAATTCCTGTAAAATTTTGTGCAGAACGGTTGAAAATTGTAGTAATTACGGTCATTTAAGTGGAAATCGGGCGATACCTATTTATGGGAGCTATATCAAAAACTGAACCGATTTTCATGATGTCTTGCGAATATATTAAGATCGATAACAAAACAATCCGTGCCAAATTTTGTGCAGATTGGTTGAAAATTGTAGTAATTACGGTCATTTAAGTGGAAATCGGGCGATACATATATATGGGATCTATTTCCAAAACTGAACCGATTTTGATAAAATCTTGCAAATATGTTAAGATCAGAAACAAAATATTTCCTGTAAAATTTGGTAGAGGTCGGTTGAAAATTGTAGTTACTACAGCCTTTTCAGTGGAAATCAGGAGATACCTATATATGGGAGCTATATCCGAATCTGAACCGACCTTCATGAAATCTTGCGAATATGTTAAGATCGATAACAAAACAACCCGTGTCAAATTTTGTAAAGATCGGTTGAAAATTGTAGTAACTACGGCCATTTAAGTGCAAATCGGGCGATACATATATATGTGAGCTATATCCAAATCTGAACCGATTTTGATGAAATCTTGCAGATATGTTAAGATTAGTAACAAAACAATCCATGCAAAATTTTGTGCAGATCAGTTGAAAATTGTAGTAACTACGGCCATTTAAGTGCAAATCGGGCGATACATATACATGGGAGCCAAGGACGTAGCCAGGATTTTATTTTGGGAGGGGGTCCTTATTTTTTCAAAATCAAAGATTGCCAAAATTTTTCTGTCACTGTGAAATAGGTAGCGATACCTCAAAACTTTTTTTTTGAAAATTGTCACTACTGGTTGCAGGAATTGGCCCATCGGCGGTGACATGTGGTTAAAGTCAGAGCTGAATTTTGTACGGCTTGCCAACATACTATTTTCAGGCCGATCCTAATCTTTCAAAGCTTTAAAAATTTGATTGTCTTTGCGAATATCTTAGGTTAATAGTGATAGTTTTGGCGAACCAGCTTCAATATTTTGATGAAATTTTTTCTTTTGCGCTCATTTTTATTTGATCTCAAACTTGTTTTATGATTTCAACAGGTTATTGTTTGTGTTGGTCAATTGGTTTTAAATGACTTTTGATTCCATAAATTTTAAGTAAACAAATTGAAAAATTAAGCAACTATAATTGATAAAAATTTCAAAAAAAAAAAAAAAATTAATTTTGAGCAATTTTTACGACAAGCCATCTACGTTCTGCTTATTTTTTCTCCCATGGCGAAACAATTAAAGGTGGTCTCATTTGTTTAACAACCACAAATCATATGGTGCAATCTGCCGTTTGCAATCGTTTGCGTACGTGTGCCAGTTAAATGAGAGAAAGAGAAACTCAAACAAAGAGAGCGTGCAAAAAAAAAATGACTTAGTTTGTTGAGAATGTAAACACAGAACTGACTTTTTAATACCGTCAAATTGGCGGGCTGTTTTCAGCTGTTCGCTTGAGACCACCTTTATTAATTCACCATGAACTAGAGATCAGAAATACGAATAGATTTCCACGTTATTGCAGTTGTAAAAATTTGTCTTTCTTTGCCCACTAATTTTTACTCTGTAGATAAAATAAATAAATAATTGGTGTCAAATGACCTAGCGACAACCATACGTGTAATACAAAACTTGTTCTCATAGATAAAAGTCTACCGACTATTATTATTTTAATAGATTTCCTTACTGAAGTTGGGTATTAAATTGCTTTCATTGTAAAAATTTTTTTTTGGAAGAAAATCAATTATTCAAAAAGTAATTTTTAAAATTTTTAAAAAATATTTCACTGTGTCCAGCTGTACGATTAAAGCCTACAGAACTAAAAAATGTATACTCGATTAATGCTGCTTGCTATTGATTGATAGATTTCGATCCTTACTCACTATGAGCTCCGTATCAATTGCCTTAAATACTGTATTGTGAAATTAATGAGTCGAACCTAGGCCCTCAGCGTCGTAGGCGTACATGCAAACATCTGAGCCATGGTTGTAGCTTAATTTTTCACATTTTGTAAAAATTTCATTTCTTACAAATATGCAAAAATATTAAACAAAAATAATAGTTTTCAGTTTCCTTTCATATATTACTGTGTTTTATATAAGTGTTTGAAAAATTTATTTAAATGTACATTTTTTCTTTTTCTTTTCAGGTAAGTCTTATCAAAAAATATTGCCGGTTGAAACAATTTTATGTTGTTTGGTGTTTGAGGTGTAAGTGAAATAAGTTTTGGATATTGAAAACATTTAATTTTTGCTGTAAAAACAAAAATGGGGGTTTAAACGAAGATTTTTTTTATTAATATTTTTTTTAATTGTTAAGTTTTTAAGTTTTTTTTTTTAATTTTTTAATTTCTTTTGAAGTTCTTTATCTTTTTATACCCTCCACCATAGGATGGGGGTATACTAATTTCGTCATTCTGTTTGTACATCCTCGAAACATTCGTCTGAGACCCCATAAAATATATATAGTCTTGATCGTCATGATATTTTAAGTCGATCTAACCATGTCCGTCGAAAGCACGCTAACTTTTGAAGGAGTAACATTTTGCACAAATACTTCTTATTAGTGTTGGTCGGTTTGTATTGTAAATGGGACATTTCGGTCCATGTTTTGATATACCTGCCATATAAACCGATCTGGGATCTTGACTTCTTGAGCCACTAGAGGGCGCAATTCTCGTCCGATTGAACCGAAATTTTGCACGTGGTGTTTTGGTATCACTTCCAACAACTGTGTTAAGTACGATTCAAATCGGTTCATAATCTCGTATAGTTGTCATATAAACAGATCTTGGATCTTGATAAGAACTCGATAAATGCGATACATGGTGGAGGGTATATAAGATTCGGCCCGGCCGAACTTATCACGCTTTTACTTGTTTTATTTTATATTTATTTATTTTTTTTATTTTATATTTATTTTTTTTTTTTATTTTATATTTATTTTTTTTTTTATTTTATATTTATTTATTTTTTTATTTTATATTTATTTTTTTTATTTTATATTTATTTATTTTTTTACACCCTCCACCATAGGATGGGCGTATACTTATTTCGTCATTCTGTTTGTAACACCTCAAAATATGCGTCTGAGACCCTATAAAGTATATAAATTCTTGATCGCCATGTCATTTTAAGTCGATCTAGGCATGTCCGTCCGTCTGTCTGTCGAAATGGGCCTAATCGGTCCATGTTTTGATATAGCTGCCATAAAAACCAATCTTTGGTCTTGACTTCTTGATCCCATAGAGCACGCAATTCTCATCCAATTTGGCTGAAATTTGTGCGAGGTGTTTTGTTATGACTTCCAAAAACTGTGCTGAGTATGGCGGTACATACCTGATATAGCTGCCATATTAACCGATCTGGGATTTTGACTTCTTGAGCCTCTAGAGGACGCAATTCTCATCCGATTTGGAAAAAATTTTGTAAATTTTTTTTTTACCTTCAACATACGTGTCTAATATGGTCTGAATCGACCAATAGCTTGATACAGCTGCCATATAAACCGATCTCCCGATATTGCTTCTTGAGCCCCTACTAGGCGCAATTCTTATCCGAATGAACTGAAATATGTTCAGCATTCATTTATTGTCCGAATCGGACCATAACTTTATAAAGCTCCAATAGCACAACAGTTCTTATTCCATATTCTTTGTTTGCCTAGAAAGAGATACGCATAGAACCCGACAAATACGGTCCATGGTGGAGGGAATATTTTTTTTCTTTTTTTTATTTTTTTTTTTTTCATTATATTTTTATTTTTTCCCCTTTTTATTTTTTTTTTTGTTATTGTGATTTTTTTTTATTTTCTTTTTAATGTATTTTTTTTAATTTTTCTTTTTAATTTTTTTTTTAATTTTTTTTTAAAATTTTTTTTTAAATTTTTTTTTTTTAATTTTTTTTTATTTTCTTTTATTTTCTTTTTAATTTAATTTTTTTTAATTTATTTTTTTTTTTTCAATTTATTTTTTTTAATATATTTTTTTTAATTTTTTTTTAAATTTTTTTTTAACATTTGTTTTAATTTTTTTTTAAATTTTTTTTTTTAATTTTTTTTTTAATTTTTTTTTTATTTTTTTTTTAATTTTTTTTTTTAATTTTTTTTTTTAATTTTTTTTATTTTTTTTTAATTATTTTTTTAATTTTTTTTAAATTATTTTGTAATTTTTCTTAATTATTTTTTTTATTTTTTTTTTTAATTTTTTTTTTTAATTTTTTTTTTAATTTTTTTTAATTTTTTTTAACTTTTTTTTTAAATTTTTTTTTTAATTTGTTTTTTAAAATTTTTTTTATTTTTATTTTCCTTTAAAAATTAAAAATATACACGTCTGTATACATAAAGGCTCAAAACACTTAAAATATGAAATCTCAAAATCAAACAGAGAAATGAGGGTTTGGCGTTAAAGCTTTTTCTCGAACACATTTCGAACCGAACACTGATTTTGGTAATAAAATTCAATGATTTCCAAGCGTTGCTCGTTAGTAAGTCTATTCATGATGAAATGTCAAAGCATACTGAGCATCTTTCTCTTTGACACCATGTCTGAAATCCCACGTGATCTGTCAAATACTAATGCATGAAAATCCTAACCTCAAAAAAATCACCCTTTATTAGTAGTTCTCGATTTATACACAGGAACAAAGCAGTGGTTCAGATTATTATGTGCCTGAACCACTACTTTGTTCCTGAAAATAATCGGTCAAAACTAGGTACCATCTTACTGGAACTTTCCCCTATATCTTTCTCGCTGATGAGAACACATTTTATGTTGGCTTTTGTTATACACTTTATTTTACTTAATGTAGTCAAGAATTCAGTAGTAGGGGACTTTAGGAATCGATTTAATATCTTCTCCCTCTCCCTTTAAAAATAAACTGAATTTTTGCCTACTCAAGCGTAAAAATATAATTCCAATATCTTTTATTAACAAAAGATCACTTAGCAGAAGCTGTAGAAATCAAAAACAATAGCAGGCATTCAAGGCTTCAATGATTTTTTAACCCTTTTTATATGAAGCCTTTTTCTTTTTCTTCCATGGCCCACCCTCGCCATTTACATTAGCAACTGTAATTAGCTTTGGCTTTGGCAAAAGGGGTCTCCAATTTCTTTTCGTAGACATTTTAAATGTCTGCGAAAGCCTTCATAAAGTATTTGAAATATACTCCTCGTACACACACATACACACAAGCCAAGGATATCTTAACATGTAAGAGGTTAATGAGATTTTTCCATCCAAGCAAGGATTCAATAACGTGATGAGGGTTGTGGTCGCTGCAAGAAGAAGAGGGAACTGTTTAGGCGATTAATGGGGTTGCCTAAAAGTATGTGTGGCTGACTAATATCATTGCTCGGCTACCGATCTAAGATATTAGAGCCCATATCAGAAGAAGTTTTTCTCTTGTCGACTTAGTGACAAAGTTTCCATTTCTCCTCATCCAGCTAATGTGGCATTAGCTGTTATCGTCTTCACATTTGCTAAGAAATTGAACTTATTAACAACAAATACTGCTGACATTGGCATTTGTATTATTATTTTTATTTCTAAGTGCTGTTGTGGCTAGAGGGCGGGAAGAGGGAGGTTTTAATTAGATTTTGTGTGTTTAAGAGATAAAGGACAATCAGCCAACCAACTAACCAACCAGCCAGCCAGTCAGCTAGTCGACAAGTCAACCAGTCAGCCATCAAGCCATTTAATAATAAGTAGCACCCTTAAGCTTAGAAGGAAAGAAATATACAAAAGAAAGAAAATCAATATAAGTATGAGATACAAGGATTTTGTTATTAAAAGCTGAAGGGGCGAAGGAATGGTCTTGTGAAACTGGCTGTGATAAAAACTTAAACCAAAGATGCTGATTTTTAAATTAGTTGGGATGACAAGGGTTACTGAGACAGCGCCAAATGTGCATAGACCAGCATGTTCCCGCCTAGCATGCATAAGGCCTTATATACGGTGGCTTACCTAAAATTGGCGCACATTCCAATCATTGTCATAATAGACAATGTTCTAAACAACAACATATAAGCGGTAACTTCAGTGCTGCAAGCTCTTCTGCTGTACTTTTCCCTGAGGGATATCTTCTCAGACAGCCAGGCAGCCATTAAACCCTGGAGAACGTATTTCTGAACACAAAAACCGCCCTCGACTGAGCAGTTCAAAATTTACCTGTTCTGTTGCGAGACTTGGAACTACCCTAAACATTCCAGGGATACTGGAATCTGTAGGTATGCCTCTAGCGACATGTAAGCCAAGTTTTCAGGACCAGGCCTGAAAGACAATGAATGATAGATGGTCACAAAGGATGATCACAGCCCCCTTCCAAAACAATGTGGCCTAATCTAAACTTCAAGAGATCTGCTGCTTTGCTGCCGTTGGCTTCAACAGATGTCTCAGTCGTTGTGTCCGTCATGACAGGTCACTGTCTAATCGAAAAACATGCTGACAGACTGAAGGTTGCCAGCAACGACTTTTGCAGAAGCTGTGAAGACATCAAAGAAGAAGAGACCACAGAACACCTTCTGTGTGTGTGTCTCGCACTAGCAGTCAGAAGGAGTTCCACTTTAGGTTCCCATTTCTTTGAGAACCCGCCTGATTTAGCGGATGTGAACAATGCGATCTGGATGGTTCAACGGTAGAAACTAGAAGGCATCTTCCTTCTTCTGTTCCTGTGGTGAGCCTGATAACAGTGAGTCTGATAGCAGACTGCCACTTAATAGTAACCTTAACTAACCTACATCTCCCAATAAAATGATTAGAGATAGGCGATGGGTAAATACCCAAAAGGTATTTACCCGGTAAATTGTGTAAATACCCGGGTATTTACCCATATATACTTACTTTTGCAGATATCTTGGCTGCATAAAATATTTTGCAAACAATTTTTGATGATTTTGTATTCTTTGTAAGCGGTAAGGCTACGAACTAGCTGTACAGAAGATCCGAAAGGGTCTTACAGATGACATACGGCTGGGCTAGACTTAGGGGTCTCAATGTTATCCCAGAGAAGACTGAAATCTGCATGTTCACAAGGAAGACGAAGGTTGTCGAATTTGACTCATAACGTTTCCTCAATAGAACGATTTCGATATCTGACAAGTTGAAATACTCAGGAGTTATCTTGGACAGGAAACTGAATTGGAAGTGGCACATTCAGGAGCGTACCTAGAAGTCTCACAGGTGCTGGGCACTATGTAAACGGGTCGTAGGCTCGAAACGGGGCCTGAATCCGAGGATAGTCTACTGGGTCTTCAGGACCATTATAAGACCAATACTTACTTATGTCTCAGTAGTTTGGTGGACTGTAATGGAGAAAAAATGCTACAGATCCAGAGAACATGTTGTCTTGGCATAGGCGGAGCGATGAGGACCGCGCCCAGTAATTTATGTTAATAATTACAAAAAGTAATGTTACACCGTGACAAACCTCAATGCTTTGTATTCAGCAATTGATTCCATATCCATCGATTACCAGAGCACAGCAAAGTTTTCCACACAATGGACTATCATGTTTTGTATGTAGAATGTCCTTCGAATTTGTGTAATTGCGATTTTCATCCCTTTTGAGTATTTGAACAGGTTTTTACGCACTCAAATTGTATCAATTCTTAATAGCCTCCTTTGTCTGGTATTGAATTGATACCTATTGGTATTAAACATCTTAGCCAATGACGCGAACAAAACAATACCTGGCGGTAATGGCAAAGTACCATCATTTTTCTATCAATGCAAGGACTGAGATCTGTTCTAGACTACCTGACCATAATACGGTCCTACAGGCAGAGATCCGGGCGATCACGGAATACGTGAGTTGGTGTGGTACTAACGCGAGGACGTCTAGTGTAAATATCTTTACGGACAACATAATTGCCATTAGGGCAATAACAACCAGGCGAGTAAGGTGACGAACAGTCTTGCAGTGTAAGAAGGAGATTAACGCCTTCTCTGAGGATGGTACAATCCACATCGTTTGGGTGTCGGGCCATAACGGAGTAAGGGGAAATGAAAGGGCAGACGATTTGGCAATGAAGGCAAGAGAACTGCCTTCAATAAACTTGGTTAACCCGAAGCCTTTCGGATCGACGCATTCCGTGTTAAGGGAATGGGCGACGAATGTTCATGCAACATTGTGGAACAGCGAAACGGTCGGTAGGACGTCGAAAATCCTATGGGGGGATCCAGATCGTAAGAAGTCGAGGCTATTGCTGAAAGGAAGTAAGAAGGAGATCAGTATTGCTATTGGTACCATGGCGGGACACATGGGACTACCAGCTCTTTGTGTGCAAAATCGGTGCCACAAGTCATAGCATGTGTAGGGCATGCGGGAAAGATGATGGGACGTTGGAGCATTTCCTGTCATTTCCATGTCATTGCCCGGTTTTCGCGGCTAACAGACACCTGCACTTAGATGGCATGAACCAACTTAGGGGCGTGGCATGGAAAACAATTAAGGATTTTGTAAGTACAAAACAGGAATTTCCTAACATAGATTTTCTTTTTTGATGTTATTTTTAAGTTTTTAGAGCGCATTAAAAGCCGATTACTGACTTAGATGTGGAGGCCACCGTGCCGCAGAGGTTAGCATGTCCGCCTATGACGCTGAACGCCCGGATTCGAATCCAGGCGAGACCATCAGAATAAACGTTTTTTCAGCGGTGGTTTTCTGGCAACATTTGAGAGGTACTATGCCATGTAAAAACTTCTCTCCAAAGAGATGTCGCACTGCGGCACGCCGTTCGGACTCGGTTATAAAAAGGTCCAGTTGCGAAAATCCATACTTCTTTTAGCTTTTCAGTGGTAGCGTCATTGTTTATTATACCCAACTCCAAAGGATGGGGGAATACTAATCTGGTTATTCCATTTGCAACACCTCGAAATATTGATCTGCGACCCCATAAGGTATATATATTCTGGATCGTCTCGAAATTCTGAGTCGATCCAGACATGTCAGTCCGACTATATGGTCGGAAAAAAACACGAAATCGAACAAAAAACACGAAATCGGACGCGTAAAGCTAGCCGCTTGAAATTTTGCACAGACACTTCTTATCTTATTGGATATATCCCCCATATAAACCGATCCCCGGATATGAGCCCCTCGAAGCCTCAATTTTCATCCGATTTGGCTGAAATTGGGAACAAAGACTCGAATTATGGCTTACAACATCCATGCCATGTATGATCTGAATGGGTCTTGAAACAGATATAGCCCCTATATAAACCGGTCCCCCGATTTCATTTCTTGAGCCCCTAGAAGCCTCACGATTTGGCTGAAATTTGGAACAAAGACTTGTGTTACAACTTCCAACATCTATGCCAGGTATGATCCGAATCGGCCTATAAAAAGATGTAGCCCCCATATAAACGATCCCCCGATTTGACTTTTTGAACTCCTAGAAGCCTCAATTTTGATCCGATTTGTCTGAAATTTGGAAAAAGACTTGAGCCATGACTTACAACATCCATGCTAAGTAAAATCCGAATCGGTCTATAAACAGATATAGGCCCCATATAAATCGATCCTCGGATTTGATTCTTGAGGCCTTAGATGCCTCAATTTTTATCCGATTTGGTTAAAATTTGGAACAAAGACTTGAGTTATGACTTTCAATATCCATGCCAAGTATGATCCTAATCGGTCTATAAACACTTATAGCCCCCATATAAACCGATCCCCGGATTTGACTTCTTGAGTCCTTAGAAGCCTCAATTTTCAACCGATTTGGCTGAAATTTCGAACAAAGACTTGAATGACTTCCAATGTCCATGCCAAGTATGATCCGAATCGGCCTATAAACAGAAATAGCCCCCATATAAACCGATCTCCGAATTTGACTTCTTGAGCCCATGGAAGCCTCAAGTCTTGCGTTTAGACTTCAAACATTCCTGCCGAGTATGATCTAATTCGGCTTACAAACAGATATAGGTCCCATATAAACCGATCCCCCGAGCCCTTAGAAGCCTAAATTTTCAACCGATTTGCCTGAAATTTGGCCCAAAACCCCATCTTATGACTTATAAACTCAGTGCCAAGTTTTATCCGAATCGGTCAATATGGTGATGTAGGCTCCTCTAAGTACCGATATCCCGATTTGAGTTCTTGAGACCAAAATAATTGAAATACAAACTCAGTTAATAAGGGTTCCTTTTTTACCATGGTGGTGGGTTACACCAGATTCGGCCGGGCTTGTTTTTCTCTAAAAGCCCCAAGTTCTGCTCGCCTGCTTTTGTCACCATTAGCTTCTCGGAACCAGTTGAATTTCCTTTTAAAATCCTATTTGTCTTCTGCATGTTAGAAATGAAGTGACTTACGTCTTATTCTACCTTCAGGACCACAATTCTTACTTTTGTTGCTCTTTCAGCTCTGAAAATAATCCCTTTTGTAGCCTTTCTTAATTAACTTCGTTACTTCTTTACCATGTTAGATAACTTCATTACTTTAAAGCAAAATTTACTCCAATTTAAGCAAACATTTACCTGTGCACCATGTAAGTGTGTGTGTGTGTGCTTTAATACCTTTATTTGTATGTGTACGTATATGTAAAGCTTATCAAAAACTCGCTATCAAAGGCAGTTTAAACATTGTAATTAAGCGAAATAAAAATGTTGCCACAGCGCCGATGCCACCGCGAATGAGACGATGAGGTCCTTTTGTGGTGGCGGGCATGGCGGGTAAATATTATCCTTGGATAATAATCAACAGCAGTTGCAATCAAAATGTAAGGATAACAAAGCCATTACACACAGACCGTACACAGAAAGAGATAGAAAGAGTGTGTGAGTGAGTATGTGTCAGCCACCTTCGAGGCAGCTATGTAGGGGTTTTCTGTTACATAGGAGACATAGAATTTTCCCCTTCCTCCCTTATTCCTTGTTTGGGGATGGTGAATTCCGGACCACGTTTAGGCCACAGATTGTGATTTCTCTTTTTTTTGTTGTTTATTTTAGAGTTTTATTATTTACCCTTACCTAAACCAGTTGGGTTTTGCTACCACCTTGTGTTGGAGTTTTTGCCATTTTTGCCTTTTTTCTGTTTTGTTGATGATTCAACAAACCAAAATGTTAATAATTTTCTGCAAAGGTAGGTTTTTCTTTTGTTTGTTATACTCTGGCTCGCTGCTGTTGTTGTTGTTGTTTAGCTACACTTTCTAAACAAAGCTATGTAAATATTCATAAAAAAAAACTGCTAAAGCTGTGTAAATTACTATTTGTACACGTACTTCAGTCCAAAATAAATATCAGTACCTCTTATTTTGCTGAGTATTATTTGCCTTTGGTCCTCACCTTTCCAGTTTCATCAGGTAGGACTAACAACCAGTCGGCTTATTGGTGGCATAGATTCTTTTTGAAGTACAAAAAAACAAAAGCGGCTACAAATAAATAATGAACCCAAAGGAAGTAATTTTACACTTCAAGTTGGTTGCTCTCATTTTTTTTTAATTTGCATTTCTTTTCATCAAAACAGCAAAATCGAGTAATGAAAAGGAGGTGTAACCAAAACGAAATCTGATATAAGCAAAATCTATTCAAAATGTTAATTACAATCTACAGATATTTATATTGTGGTAAAAAGGTGCATACTTTTAGGCGTGTACTAAGAAGGAAATAAATATTTGATTGCTGAAGTCGAACCTAGACAAAAATTTTAACGCTTCGGCGTAGGAGATTTTTATGTTAACAATGGGCAAATCTTTCGTCCAAAGATTGGAAAATTTTGCTCATAGTCTTCGCTGCAAACTACGAAATTTATAACATTGCGATTGATAGAAGGCATTCATTCAGCGTGTTGTATGAAAGTTGTATCCGACGGGCGAACATTACTTTGTTGCTGCGATGGTTCGCAATCCTTCTAAGAAGCGTAGCCAGAAACGTACGATTTGGCAATGCAACATCAGATGCTCTCGATTGAACACTGGACTGACCAAATTATTTGCCTACGACCTTTTTCTTAAGAAATGAGCTAACTTTTCGCATCTAAATGAGTGCTGTCCGATTCAAAATTAAGTTCAATGCTTATGTAACCTCCTTTTTATAGCCGAGTTCGAGCGGCGCTCAGTGGGATGGGGAAAAAATAAGTGGAAATAAGTCTGCCATTTTCTTCATGAAATTTTACATGGTTAAAGCTGAGGTGTTAACCTGCTAATGAACAAAATTTCTGGGCCCTGGATCGCCAGAGTTCCCATTGGTGGGCCTTCAAAGTGTTGGCTTTTATCAGCAGACTTAATTCTCTGGGTGTACCATACACTTTATGTCTGGATCCTCTTTAGGCCTGGATTCTCTATAGTTTCTAGACCAGTGTACACAGAAAAAAATATTACGAACATTTTTTCAATTAAAAATTTAATCGAAAATAGTAACGCTTTCAATTAAAAAATTAATCGAATCAATCAGGTTTTTAATTTAATCCCTCCAACATAGGATGGGGGTATACTAATTTCGTCATTCTGTTTGTAACCCCTCGAAATATTCGTCTAAGACCCCATAAAGTATATATATTCTTGATCGTCATGACATTTTAAGTCGATCTAGCCATGTCCGGTCGCCGGTCTGTCTGTCGAAAACACGCTAACTTTCGAAGGAGTAAAGCTAGCCGCAGCTAAAGCAGCAGTGTAGGTCGGTTGGGATTATAAATAGGCCATATCGGTCCATGTTTTGATATAGCTGCCATATAAACCGATATTGGATCTTGACTTTTTGAGCCGATAGAGGCGCAATTACTATCCGATTTGGCTGAAACTTTGCATAAGGTGTTTTGTTATGACTTCCAAAATATGTGCTAAGTATGATTGAAATCGGTCTATAACCTGATATATGTGTCATATAAACCGATCTGGGGTCTTGACTTCTTCAGGTTTTGTAGGGCACAATTCTTATCCGATTTGGCAGAAATGTTTCATGACATATTTTGTTGTGGCTACCAACAATTGTGCCAAATATGGTTCAAATCGGTCCATAACCTGATATACATATACGACAAATGCGATCTATGGTAGAGGGTATATACGATTCGGCCCGGCCGAACTTAGCACGTTCTTACTTGTTTTTTTCTCATTCAACTGTGAGGATAGGGGCTATATTAATCTATTGTCTTAATCGTCTTGACATTCTAAGTCGATTATGCCAAGTCTGTCCGAAACAACATGTCTGCAGAAATAACGATAGCGTTCGAATGAATAAAGATATCCGCTTGAAATTTTCACACTTCTTATTGATGTAGTTTGTTGACGTTCAGATTTGGATATAACCCCCCTTTGAACCACTTCCCAGATCTGAAGTCTCTAGAGACTATAATTTTCATCCGACATAGCTGAAATTTGGCACAAGGACTTAGGTTTTGACTTTCAATATCAGTACCGAGTATGATCCAATCAGTCTATAAACTGATACGACCCCCATACAAACCGATACCCGGATTTGATTTCTAGAGCCCCTAGAAGCGCGATTTGGCTGAAAATTGGCACAAGTTTATCTGCTATGACTTCTAGTGTCCTGGAAAACTATAATCCGAACCGGTCAATAAACTGGTATACCCCACATATAAATCGATACGCGGATTTGACTTCTTGAGACCCTAAAATCCTCAATTTTCACCCGATATGGCTGAAACTTGGCGCGTATATGATCCGAATCGCTCAATAAACTGGTATACCTCTATATAAACCGATTCCGGGATTCGATTTCTTGAGCTCCCAGATGCTTCAATTTCGGCTGATATTTGACACAAAGATTTCTAGCTTCCATGCCATGCCAATATCGGTCTATATACTGATACAAGATGAGACTGTATTTAGATAAAGCTGCCATATAGACCGATCTTGCAGTGTAAGAAGGAGATAACGCCTTCTCTGAGAATGGGAAAATCCGCAACGTTTGGGTGCCGGGCCATAACGAAGTAAAGGGTAATGAAAGGGCAGAAGGCCAGAGAACTGCCGTCCATAAACTTGATTACATGAAGCCTTTCAGGTTAACGCAGACTGATCCCTGTGGAACAGCGAACCGTTCGGTAGGACGGCGAAAATCCTATGGGGGGATCCATCGTGAGAAGACGAGACTATTACTGAAAAGAAGCAAGAAGGAGGTCAGTATAGCTATTGGTATCATAACGGGATACATAGGACTACGAGCTCATTATGTGAAATCGGTGCGGCAAGTGATAGCATGTGTAGGGCATGCGGGGAAGTGATGAGACGTTAGAGCATTTCCTTTGTGATTAGGTGGGGTCACTATACCAGACATGATCCAACTTTGGGGAGTGGCATGGAAAATAATTGAGGATTTTGTAAGTAGCACGGAATTCCTAACTTTGATTTTCTTCTTCGAGGTTACTTTTTTTGTATTTAGAGCGCGCAATAAACCGATTACTGGCTTAGGTGTATGTTCATAGTGACATGGGGCAGATTAATATTTGCACCCCCTTTTCAACCTAACCTAACCTATCATTGAGCTTAAATTTGAATCGGAATCAATTAAAAAATTAATTGGAAAATATAAACATCTTTCAATCATTTTTTTAATTTTTTTAAATGAAAAATTATCAAAAATTATCTGCGGCCAAACTGAGTTCATTGCGAGTAGGCCTCAGGCTTTCATCGCAACACTTTTAAATCCTGTTAGTGCAGGGGTAGTAGGTTTGATTGCCACCAGAGGTTTTGATTTGTCGCTAAACAGAGAGAAAATCGACTAAAAATTTTTCAATTAAAAATTGAATCGAAAATAAAATCGTTTTCAATTAAAAAATTAATTGATTCAATAATTGTAAAATTAATTGATTCAAATTAAGTATAATATTTTTCAATTACAGTCGCGATTGAAATTTTTGCAATTTTTAATTAAAAAAATAATTGATTCAATTTATTTTTTAATTTAATCTGAGAATTTCTCTCAGAGCATAAACTTGACTAATATTTTTTAATTAAAAATATAATTGAACTAATAATTTTTTTTAATTGAATCGAAAATTGTTTGAAGAATTACAAATTGATCTCAATTGAAACGCAACATTAAATATCGTCCCCTACGAGATAACAGGAAGGAGATTTCAAAAACCCATACTTCCGTCAACTGGATTTCAAAAAAGTTGAAAAAAATTTCATTATTTTTTTGTTGGATCAATACAAAATTTATTGAAAATTACGAAAAATGTCAATCATTTATTTAATTGAATGTACAACTTTTTTAAAAACGGTGATTGAAGCATTTTCAATTAAAAAATTTACTGCATCAATTAATATCATGATTGAAACCGATTTTAATTATTTTTTTTTTAATATTTTGATTTTCAATTACAGAATTAATTGTATCAATTAATTTCGTAATTGAAACCGATTTTTATTTTTTTTTTTTTTTTGTTTATTGTGGTTCGTGGGCAAAATTTTACAAAATAAGTCTTATTTAGACTGCTGGTATCCCTTAATTGTCACTTTAGCCAAGTTGCTATGAGGTAGCTTTACCTATTCGCTCCGTTTTGCAGCTATGACGTCAAAATACTCCAAATTAAGAGGATTATAATCCATTCAATTCAATTAAGCTACTCTTAAACTTAAAGGTTACCTAGTATGCATTTTACTGAGTACAAAACTTCAGTCCGTTCGACTTACTTTCTATATTTGGAAGTTAAAACGATTTATTGTTGTCATGTGATTGTTTTTTGGCAATTTTTTTCAGTGTTTTCTCTAACGCCTACATTCAAATGAGTTTTAGACAATGTCCAAAAGTTTTAAACAACGAACATAACGTAATAAAATAAATATGCGAGTTGGTTGTTTTCAATCTTTGTATTCTTTTATTTTTTATTGACCAAATAAACTGTCTTCCAATCTATTTTTAGTGCAAGACCTCAAAAACTTTTTTTTTCTTGGGAATGGCAACTTTTATGGCACGTCTTGGGAAGTTATTTGCTTTCACAAAAAATCCTTTGGACAAACTAAAACATTTATGTGCTCCTCATGTCCTAGTTGATGTGTAGCCAGTTTGGAAGGAATGCTAGGAATAGTGTAAAGGATTTTCTCCCTCGTCGTTACCCCTACCTCCCTCTTCGTCCTTGGCAAAACATATTTTTTTCTCGAAATGTAACGAGCGAAAACACATGGTCGTGACAACATTGTCGCACTCAATAGTTTTTCTTTATTTGCCGCATTATAGTAAGGCGCGGCGCATGGTAACTAACATCAAATAAACGTATATAAACATATACTTCTAGTACATATATACATATGTACAAGTGTATATATAGACACAGTTTTTTTTTTGCATGCCCTTCTCTACATATTGCCGGTCTTTATTATGTACAATGAAATTTTATAGCAAAAACAAAATCATAGCTAACCTTATGTTAAGAGGCTGATGTATATCAAATAAAATGGTAAATAACTTAAGTACATTTTTTTCTTGTTTTTATAAAAGAAAAATTTAACATATTATAAAATTAATAAATTTTTTTTTATTTTAAAAATTGGAAAAAAAATTTTTTGAAAATCATTTTCCAAATTTTGTAAGTTAGACTTCTTTGCTCTTCAGCATTATCCTTAATGCTATACAGTTAAGTAACCTAAGTAGTTATTCGTTCTATTTGCTCATACATATGCATGTATATTCAATGTGATTCATTAAATACACCGAGGGCAATCTTTGAAAGGCATTCTACATGAAGGGCTTCCAAAAGCTTAACCTTCTAAGGGCTAAACAAGGCAAGTTGAGGGATATGTTTAGAAGGGGAAGATAAAGGACCTGTCTGAATTTATGAACGAGTGCTGGAGGCCATAAAATGAATAAAAATTAAGATGTCTGTGGTCTCAATAAGTCAAATTGGAATATCAGTCCTACATACCAAATTATATTGGAATATGGTACAAATTTAAACGTCTATAGAGTCCCAAAATGGAATGCCAGTTATATCTACAAGCAATGTAGAACAATTTAAGGGTCATAGTCTTTGGGGTGTGGGAAGTTACAAGATAGGGTGATGGCATGTCAGCAAAACCTTAAGATGAACGGTCCTCCTATTTTACGTTATATCCAAGACATATCGCAGATGAGTGCACCGAACTATGCGAATTTTATGTTAATACCCAAAAAACTACTCAGGGGGAACGCCCCATCCAAACGGGCACATAGACGGAACGGCACGATATGGTGCTTTAATAAAAGGTATTTATCAGGAGAGTACAAATGTTATAAATATTAGGGGTCAAATGTCGGGTTTGAACCCCGCCACCAAAAACTCCTTAAATGCGCAAAAAACATAAATCACATATTTAAATTTGGGGTCAAGTACCCAGGAGGAACGCCCCACCCAAACGGGCACATAGACGGACCGCCACAATATGTGGCTTTAAAAAAATTTATTTGGCAATAGAGTAACAATGGCAAAAAAATTAGGGGTCTAATTTTGGGATTGAACCCCACAACCGAAAACTTCTTAAATTGACAAAAACACATAAATCACATATTTAAATTTGGGGTCCAGTACCTAGGGGGAACGACTCAACCAAACAGGCACATAGATGGACGGGCACAATATGGGGCTTAAAAAAAGTATTTGCAATATCGGGATTGACCCCCACCACCAAAAACTCCTTAAAGGGACAAAAAACATAAATCACTTATTTAAATTTGGGGTCAAGTATCCAGGGGAAACGCCTCACCCCAACGGGCACATAGACGGACCGCCACAATATGTGGCTTTAAAAAAAAGTATTTGGCAATTGAGTACAAATGTCATTAAAATTAGGGGTCTAATGTAGGGATTGAACCCCACCACCAAAAACTCCTTAAATGGACATAAAGACCGCTCAGCCTTTTAAAACAACATGTGAAACGATTTAAACTTTGGCAGAAATATGTTTTATGTGTCGTCTGTTCATTGACTCTCCGCAGAAAAGTAGCTCCTCTTTTTTTAATGACAGTCTTAGGCCTTTCAAATTCCTATATAGGCCTGCAATGAGGCCTACAGTTAAATGATTTCCTGCATATCATGTTGTTTCCTCATACACATCGAATACATATTCAAATTCTATGTAGTATTCCAACTCTTCTCTTTGTGCCTTAAGTGCATGCAAGATATGAAGCATACTTAAAGGTGTATGCATAGTTTGCCATTCACTGCCTGCAACAGGGGAACTCTAAGAAAACATAAAAGTAGTTCTGGCTTGATATACCGAAAACCGAGGCAAACTCGAAAAAATAGCAAAAACTCGAAAGTGTTCTTAAAACAAAAATCAGTAAGAATCCGATAGTCGGCAACAGCCGACTAAAAGGTTCCAAAGGGTACTAAAACTACCCTTCTCCAAGGAAAAGGGTACTAAAAATACCCTTCTCCAAGGAAAAGGGTACTAAAAATACTCTTCCCCAAGGGAAATGGTACTAAAACTACCCTTTCCCAAGGGAAAAGGGTGCTAAAACTACCCTTCCTCAAGAAAAAGGTTACTAAAACTACCCTTCCCTAGGGAAATGCTACTAAGCTATCATTCCTCGTAGGAAAGGGGAAAACTTCCTCGAGGGAAAGGGTACTAAAACTACCCTTTCTCTTGTGGAAGGGTACTAAAACCACCCTTCCCCAAGGAAAAGGTTACTAAAACTACCCTTCCCCAAGTGAATGGATATTAAAACTACCCTCCTCCAAGGGAAAGGTTACTAAAGCCACCCTTCCCCAAAGGAAAGGGTACTAAAACTACCCTCCGCCAGGAAACTTACGCGATCCTTACGATCATTACTGCATGATTTATGTCACTAAGTTCTCAACTTTTATTTGAAACTTTCTTTTACTTTCCAAAACGTTTTTCTTATGCTTTTTATAAAATTGTTCTATAACGCCTATTTAAATCTCCCATAATAAATTATAATTTGTCTTTTTCTCATTTCAGGTAAGTGTTGCCTTGTTTTTCAAAATTAAATTTGAAAAAGAAAAAATAACCTTTCTAATGAATGTTTAAGTGTTGCATTTTAATATTCCCATTGCATTTGTGTGCTGTTTTCCTAAATAACGGTAATTAATGTGTTTTTTCCTGTGAATAATGCCTAAATATTAGAGAGTGCTAGTGCACTATCAAGTTGCTAAGTGAGCAACAAATTCTCTACGAATTCAGGATAAAACAAAATTACCGATAACTTTAGAACAAAATGTCTGCATTGTACCGTTATACACAGCTGATTATGACAGCGCTGATGATGATGGCATGCTTACAGTTTACGACACCGTCTCTGTTGCTATGAATCATACAGCTGCAATAGCAACAATGTTCCCAGCTGTTTTATGTATGATTCTCTTTCCGCTCTCTTGTTTTTCTCATTCTACTCTACTGCTTCATTATCGGCCACGAAAGTTTGGCTCGTGCTTGTTTCAGTTTTATTCTGTTTTTTTTTTATACTTTTCTTAATGGGTGTCACTGGCCATTAGTATTCCATGTTGGTAGTCAATGGCAACTTAGCATTGCGATTTAAAGAGAGTGAAGTGACAGAAGGGGACACATTTTTTGTTTTCCTTTATACACTCAAATTCGATTTTGCTTTAACGGCTTTGGATTAACACAAATCGTTCTTGACATGCTTGGCAAGAGGCATTGAACATTGATGAACGGACTTTAGTCTGCGTGCTTGCTAATGGACGAAAAGATAAAGATGTGGTCTGAACTCGATTTTTTTTTGGCAAATTTAAAAAATTGTTTTTCTAAGAATTTGATTTAACAATTTTATTTTCATAGTTTAAAAAGTGCCAACTTTGTTCAAAAATTTATATTTTTTAGTACTCTTTCCCTTGGAAAAGGATAGTTTTGGTACCGTTTCCCTTGCAAAAGGGTAGTTTTGGTACTGTTTCGCTTGGTAATTTTGGTACCCTTTTCCTTGGGGATGTGTGGTTTTGGTATCTTTTCCCTTGGGGAGGGGTAGTTTTGGTACCCTTTCCTTTGGGGAAGGGTAATTTTAGTACCCTTTCCTTTTGAGAAGGGTAGTTTTGGTGCCCTTTCCCTTGGGGAATGGTAATTTTGGTACCCATTTGTTTTGTTTTGGTACCCTTTCCTTTAAGGAAGGGTAGTTTAAGTACCCTTTCCTTTGGGGAAGGGTAGTTTTAGTACCATTTCCCTTGACGAAGGGTAGTTTTTTCACCTTTCCCTTGGGAAAAGGTAATTTTGGTACCCTTCCCTTGGGGTACCCTCTCCTTTGGATATGGTAGCTTTGGTAACCTTACCCTTGGGGAAGCCTAGTTTTAGCATCCTTTCCTTTGGGGAAGGGAAGTTTAAGTATTCCTTCCCGGGGAGAAGGGAATTTTTTATTACCCTATCCCTTGGGGAAGGGAAGCTTTAGTACCCTATCCCTTGGGGAAAGGTAGTTTAAGTACCCTTTCTTGTGGGGAAGAGTAGTTTTAGTACCCTTTCCCTTGAGGAAGAGTACTTTTGGTAACCTTTCCCATGGGGAAGGATAGTTTTAGTAACCTTTCTCTTGGGGCACGGTATTTTTGGTACCCTTTCTCTTGGGGAACGGAAGCTTTGGTACGCTCTCCCTTGGGGAACGGAAGCGTTGGTACACCTTTCCTTGGGGAGCCTTTCCCTTTGGGAAGGGTAATTTTAGTACTCTTTCCTTTAAGGAAGGGTAGTTTTCTAGATACGAATTTCTCTAGATACGGATGTCAGATCGATCTATTCCTCGGGATAGCACAATCTCCACTACCTTAGTTATATTTTGTCAAAATTTTATTTCTATAGAAAATTTTTCAAAATTTTATTTCTATAGAAAATTTTGTCAAAATTTTATTTCTATAGAAAATTTTGTCAAAATTTTATTTCTATAGAAAATTTTGTCAAAATTTTATTTCTATAGAAAATTTTGTCAACATTTTATTTCTATAGAAAATTTTGTCAAAATTTTATTTCTATAGAAAATTTTGTCAACATTTTATTTCTATAGAAAATTTTGTCAACATTTTTTTCTTCTATAGAAAATTTTGTCAAAATATTTCTTCTATAGAAAATTTTGTCAAAATTTTATTTCTATAGAAAATTTTGTCAAAATTTTATTTCTATAGAAAATTTTGTCAAAATTTTATTTCTATAGAAAATTTTGTCAAAATTTTATTCCTATAGAAAATTTTGTCAAAATTTTATTCCTATAGAAAATTTTGTCAAAATTTTATTCCTATAGAAAATTTTGTCAAAATTTTATTTCTATAGAAAATTTTGTCAAAATTTTATTTCTATAGAAAATTTTGTCAAAATTTTATTTCTATAGAAAATTTTGTCAAAATTTTATTTCTATAGAAAATTTTGTCAAAATTTTATTTCTATAGAAAATTTTGTCAACATTTTATTTCTATAGAAAATTTTGTCAACATTTTATTTCTATAGAAAATTTTGTCAACATTTTATTTCTATAGAAAATTTTGTCAAAATTTAATTTCTATAGAAAATTTTGTCAAAATTTTTTTTCTATAGAAAATTTTGTCAAAATTTTATTTCTATAGAAAATTTTGTCAAAATTTCATTTCTATAGAAAATTTTGTCAAAATTTTATTTCTATAGAAAATTTTGTCAAAATTTTATTTCTATAGAAAATTTTGTCAAAATTTTATTTCTATAGAAAATTTTGTCAAAATTTTATTTCTATAGAAAATTTTGTCAAAATTTTATTTCTATAGAAAATTTTGTCAAAATTTTATTTCTATAGAAAATTTTGTCAAAATTTTATTTCTATAGAAAATTTTGTCAAAATTTTATTTCTATAGAAATTTTTGTCAAAATTTTATTTCTATAGAAAATTTTGTCAAAATTTTATTTCTATAGAAAATTTTGTCAAAATTTTATTTCTATAGAAAATTTTGTCAAAATTTTATTTCTATAGAAAATTTTTTTTTTATTTCTATAGAAAATGTTGTAAAAATTTTATTTCTATAGAAAATTTTGTCAAAATTTTATTTCTATAGAAAATTTTGTCAAAATTTTATTTCTATAGAAAATTTTGTCAAAATTTTATTTCTATAGAAAATTTTGTCAAAATTTTATTTCTATAGAAAATTTTGTCAAAATTTTATTTCTATAGAAAATTTTGTCAAAATTTTATTTCTATAGAAAATTTTGTCAAAATTTTATTTCTATAGAAAATTTTGTCAAAATTTTATTTCTATAGAAAATTTTGTCAAAATTTTATTTCTATAGAAAATTTTGTCAAAATTTTATTTCTATAGAAAATTTTGTCAAAATTTTATTTCTATAGAAAATTTTGTCAAAATTTTATTTCTATAGAAAATTTTGTCAAAATTTTATTTCTATAGAAAATTTTGTCAAAATTTTATTTCTATAGAAAATTTTGTCAAAATTTTATTTCTATAGAAAATTTTGTCAAAATTTTATTTCTATAGAAAATTTTGTCAAAATTTTATTTCTATAGAAAATTTTGTCAAAATTTTATTTCTATAGAAAATTTTGTCAAAATTTTTTTTCTATAGAAAATTTTGTCAAAATTTTATTTCTATAGAAAATTTTGTCAAAATTTTATTTCTATAGAAAATTTTGTCAAAATTTTATTTCTATAGAAAATTTTGTCAAAATTTTATTTCTATAGAAAATTTTGTCAAAATTTTATTTCTATAGAAAATTTTGTCAAAATTTTATTTCTATAGAAAATTTTGTCAAAATTTTATTTCTATAGAAAATTTTGTCAAAATTTTATTTCTATAGAAAATTTTGTCAAAATTTTATTTCTATAGAAAATTTTGTCAAAATTTTATTTCTATAGAAAATTTTGTCAAAATTTTATTTCTATAGAAAATTTTGTCAAAATTTTATTTCTATAGAAAATTTTGTCAAAATTTTATTTCTATAGAAAATTTTGTCAAAATTTTATTTCTATAGAAAATTTTGTCAAAATTTTATTTCTATAGAAAATTTTGTCAAAATTTTATTTCAATAGAAAATTTTGTCAACATTTTATTTCAATAGAAAATTTTGTCAACATTTTATTTCAATAGAAAATTTTGTCAAAATTTTATTTCAATAGAAAATTTTGTCAAAATTTTATTTCTATAGAAAATTTTGTCAAAATTTTATTTCTATAGAAAATTTTGTCAAAATTTTATTTCTATAGAAAATTTTGTCAAAATTTTATTTCTATAGAAAATTTTGTCAAAATTTTATTTCTATAGAAAATTTTGTCAAAATTTTATTTCTATAGAAAACTTTGTATATAAACTACATTCTTCTCTTATTCTCTTGTAATCACATTGGACTATATTGTCTGGTGCGTCTGATTGCAGACTTCCTCTATAACCTAACGCAACCTTACCTTGTTCTGCCTTTTATTTATTTTTTCCCTTGAAACTGTCTCCGTTTTATAATTTACAGAAAAAATAATTTTTAATACTTCTTTTTCATAATTTTTCCAGTAAATTTATTTTGTCCCTCAACTAAAATTATAATTTCCGCTGTCAAGCAATTTCCGTATATCCGTTAGATAATGAAACCAATGCCAATGCATGTCGGCATACACACATATGTGTGTATGAGTGTCCTGTGACACTCATTCACTCTTGCTATAGTATTTAATATAGCTCTTTATTTAAGCAATTTCCTTTTTGCCATCGAACAGCCTTTCGTGTACATGCAACATCATGTGGCAAAAGCAAGAACTGCAGGGTTGTATGCCAAATAAGTTTTCAACAGAAGCAAACATATTTGCCCTACCATACAGGCAATGCTATGAAGTTGAAATATTTTGTTTTTGTAACCTTCATATGTTGCTTAAAGGGGGATTTACATGCATTAAATCAATGATAATCAATTGAAACGACAGCTTATGGAAGAACACAATTTAAAATGAAATTGCATTTTCATTAGTTGGTTATCTTAATAGAATTTTTCTCTTAAACACTTCAAGTACTACCTTGTAGGCTTTCTGAAGTGCCCATATTTCTTGTATGGTATATTCTTTCATATTTCCATTACTTTTCCAGATATAAATTTATTTTCATGCCGCAATATGTCTCCGGTGTATTTATTGTCCTAACATGTAAAGCCCCTCTTATTTGGGCTTATTTTAGCAAAAGGGTGAGGCCAATAGCCGGCCATTACTTTGTGTATAATTGCAATTTCCTCTCTTTCGAAAGCACCCTTCCATGGATATATGGTTTTGAAATTCTTTTAGTATTTTCGCTCTCCCTCCCACTCTCCACTCGTTCATGGCACTCACAATTATTTCTAATTGTACCGGTAACCAACAACAACAGCAACAAAGTGGCTCAAGAATAAACCGTTAGCGGCTATGACCGACATCAACAACTGCCAATGCTACCAAAGTTACCATCCTTGGTGTGTGTATTTAGTTTATGCATGGTCAACCATGCTTAGCCGCATAGCTGAAAGGGTTCGCAACCAATAAGGGACTGATTACTTTTTTTTGGTTGTTCGATAAAACAATCAACAACCACCAAGAACAACAAAAAGTTTATTATTTTGCCATACAAAATGGTAATTTTATACCTTTTCGACCTCTCTCAGCTGTGCTTAACTTTTTTTTATTGACAGTGTCACTCGTGGTGCTATGCTGCTCCCCTAAATGACTCTTCGCAACCGGATTTGTTTGTTTTTGTAGAGAAGAGGAATTTTTAATTCATGTTGAAATATGTAGCCGAGCAGACCATATGTTTTTCCAAGTTAGCTTGTGTCAAATAAACAGGGTTGCCATGTTAGACTTTTAGATGTCGAAAGATAAAAAAGAAAAAAATAATTGGAAATAAAACGTCCAAATGGTGTGGTGGGTGCCTAGATTGGATCAATGTGGAGAAAAAGGGGGTAGGGACCAAAAGCTGCTTAAAATTAAATTTTTATGTAATTTTTCACAAAATGTAATTTTTGTTTTATACCAATTATTTTTTTTTTCAAAATGTTTTTTTAGAGAAAATTTGTGAAAAAGTTTCACAAAATTGCTTAGACCTCGATTTCAAATTAATTTTTGTCAAAAACCCGTAAAATCCTTTCTACTACTGCAGTAGGATGTTTGGCAGGAAGTGGGGAGTTAATGTATGCAACCGTCTTTAGGATATCGATCCTTGGTATGGTGGAAATCTGTGAATAGAATTCATTCAAAGAAGTACGATAAGGTATAATCACTAGTCTGCATCAGGGTGAGGGGATTCCTTGATCTACAGCTGTGGAAGATTTGGATGCAATGCTGAATATGCAGTCTATTGCGGGCCTATGTTCCTCACTATGCCATCGAGGATAAGTAGTTCCATTATATCTTGGAGGCCACCGTTGCGCAGAGGTTAGCATATCCGCCTATGACGCTGAACGCCCGGGTTCGAATCCTGGTGAGACCATCAAAAAATTTTTCAGCGGTGATTTTCCCCTCCTAATGTTGCCAACATTTGTGAGATACTATACCATGTAAAACTTCTCTCCCAAGAGGTGTCGCACTGTTGTATGCCGTTCGGACTCGGCTATAAAAAGGAGGCCCCTGTTCCTTAGTGGGATGTTCATGGGAAAATTTTGCAATATCTTGGGAATCTTGAGGATTCGCTTTCTTAAGAGGGAATATTGTAGAAAAATACTGTATTCAAGAAGGATGAGGCCTCGATCTTCACAAAATGCTTCAAAATATGGACGTGAACGGTTTTGGCAACATTTTGTATGCGCCTAGTATCGGTTTGACATTAAGACTACCGCTACCAAAACCGAAATCTACGACCAAGATAGGAAAATCAAAATCTAGTTTCCGGTGTTTAATAACAACAAGTAAATGCGAGCTAAGTTCAAATTCTTTCAATCACTTTTTCAATATATATATGAGCTACATCAAGTTATTGACCGATATGGACCGTACTTGTCATGGCTGTCAAAAGACATATCACATAGAAGAAGACATATCACCCCCAAAATTTCAGGCAAATCGAATAAAAATTGCGTCCTCCAGTGGTTTGGAGTGTCAACTTGGAAATCGATTTATATGGCAGCAATATCAGGTTGTCAACCGATTCAGACAATACTTGGCACAGTTGTTGATTGTCTCACCAAAACGAAATATCAATATATAAGAATTGCGCCCTCCAGAAGCTCAAGAAGTCTAATCGGAAGAAGATCGGTTTATATGGCAGCCATATCAGGTTATGGATTGATTTAGACCATATATAGCACAAAATTTCAGCCTAATCGGATAAGAATTGCGCCCTCTAGAGGCTCAAGAAGTCAAGACCCAAGATCGGATTCTATCAAAATATGGACCGATTTTGCCTATTTACAATCTAGCTTTATTGCTTCGAAAGTCAGCGTGCTTTCGACAGACAGACATGGCTAGTTCTACTTGCAATGTCATGACGATCAAGAGTATATATATGAGGTCTTAGACGCATATTTCGAGGTGATACAAACGGAATGACGAAATTAGTATACCTCCCTTCCTATGGTGGAGGGTATAAAAATCTTTTCCTTAGGCCCAATATAATTCGAACAGCCATTGAGTTTTAGACCCATCATTTCTTAACAAAATTCCTGAAAATTATCGATACGATTAAACACACCTCTTTTTGACCACTGTGATACCAAAGGTACAAGAGAAGGAAGATACCTTGTAGTTCCTACCATAGAAACCCCAAAAACTTGCGAACTTTCACATACTCAAAATCAGACAAATTCTCAAAACTAATAAGAACCTAAAGTGGAACTCCTTTTGACTATCAGTGCGGGACACACAGCAGATGTTTTATAGTCTCCTCCTCCTTCCTCGACGTCCTCACAGCTTCGGCAAAAGTCGTTACTGGCAAACTTCTGTCTGTCAGCATGTTTTCCGATCGGCCGGTGAACCGTCATGACGGACACAATGACTGAGACGTCTGTTTTAGCAAAGTGGTAGACCTCTTCAAGTCTAGCTTAGGAAACATAATTTTGCAGACAATTTTGGCAACCCTGCAGCCTAAAAAACTGAAGAGAGCTCAGTGAAGAGAGGAGGTGATCAACCATAATCCTACGCCTTCTCCCCGTCATCGTGATGCACTGGCGCAACAGATGCTCAACCGTCTCCAACTCCTTCTCATCCTCACAGAACCTGCAGAAATCCTCTTCTTCCCGAGCCCTTTGTCATGTCAGCGACCTGACATTGCAGTGGCCGGTCAGAACTCCCACCAGCAATCCAAGATTACGCCTCCCAAGCCCGAGAACAATCGACGTCCTTGGCCAACTGGCCAACTTGGGCCTTGGAAACCATGCAGCCTACAACCCCAGCCCACGACGAGTCAGCACATTCGTCATTGTAGGAATCCACCATCCGAAACATTCACCACAAAGGAATGTTAACCGTCGGTGTCGCACTCCTATAGTCCATCCGCGACCCAAATCTTCCCAGCTCTTCAGCCGATTCATTAACCGCCACCCCTTTATGTCCCGAAACCTTCCCGAGAGAGCGGCAGCTCCACTCCATGAAGGACTTATTCCCTAAACTCGCCATATTTCCTCCTTATTGTGAAGAATACCAGCTCTGTTTTCCTGGGGTTTATGGAAGCCCATTGGCTCTTGCCCATCTCGAGGGCATGGCACAGAAGGCAAATTTCTTACATATCAATGAGTGCTGTCCGATTCAAGTTTTTAGCTCAACGACGTGCCGTAATGCAACACCTTTTTGGATGACGTTTTTACACGACATAGTACCTCACAAATGTTGTCTGCATTGGTAGGGAATAAACACTGCTGAAAATATTTTTTGATTTTCTCGCCAGTATTCGAAACTAGGCGTTTAGAGTCGTAGGCGGGCATGCTAACCTCTGAGCTACGGTGGCCTCCGGCCATACGTTTTCGGCAAACATTTTTTTTAATTTTTCTAAAAAAATAATTTATCCAAAATATTGGCAGTTTTGGATTTTTCCTGATTTAAATAATTTCTAGCTATCGGCAACTCTACTTCTAAAGCTAATGCGATGGTGAGTTTCGACCAACTGTTCCAAGTACGGTTCAAATAGGCCCATTATCTGATATAGCTCCTATTAGAGGTGCGTACGTGAGTCGTGAGTAGTCGTTTTACGCGTGAGTCACGAGAATCGCGAGTGAGATCCAAATCTAATCACGTGATCGTGCTTGAACGTAAATCACATCTCACTTCGCTAATCACGGCTCACGAAAAAAATACGAATAACGAGATATCACTACTCATTAGAAAATTACGACTTAGGTTTGGTATTCTATTCTGCTTTCGCAAAAGTCTCTCTAATTTTTAACTGTTTCGCGAGCAAAATATATGATGAGCTCAAACAATAAATCCTAATAAACCTATTGCTAATATTGCATAAATTATTCCTAATGATCCAAAAGTTTCCTTTTTTCCTGACTCTCTCTTTTTTCCTTTTTTTGTCTCGTGAGCGTGAGCAAAAACTCACTCGCGTGCACATCTCTAGCTCCCATATAAACCGTTCTCCATATTTGACTTCTTCAGCCTTTACAAGCCGTAGCTTTTGTACGATTTGGCTGAAATTTTACACGTAATGTTCTTCCAACAAATGTGCCAAGTACGGTTCAAATCTGTCCATAGCCTTATATAGCTCCCATATAAACCGATCTCTCGATTTGACTTCTTGAGCATTTGCAAGCCTTAATTTTTGTGCGATTTAAATTTTGCTCTTCGCGTTCTGTTACGATTTCCAACAACTGTGTTAGGTATGGTTCAAATCGGTTCATAACGTGATATAACTCTCATATAATCCGATCTCCCGATTTGACTTCTTGAGCCCTTACAACCCGTAAGTTTTGTCCGATATGGCTGAAATTTTGCATGTAGTGTTCTATTACGAATTCTAATAACTGTGGAAATTACGGTTCAAATCGGTCCATACTCTAATATAGGTCTCATCTAAACCGATCTCCCGATTTGACATATTGAGCGCCTAGAAGCCGCAATTTGTGCCCGATTTGGCTAAAATTTGGCACATAGTGTTCTTTATAGACGACTTCACATATTTGTGCCAAGTACGGTCCAAGTCGGTCTTTAGCCTGCTATAGCTCCCATATAAACCAATCTCGCGATTGTCCTCGTTCGGCTCGTAGAAACTTTAATTTTTTCTTGGTTTGGCAGTAATTTGGTACATAGCGTAAAATTATGCTCTTCAACTGGTGGTAGGTTCCCAAGATTCGGCCCGGCCGAACTTAGCACGTCTTTATTTGTTATGGCGGGTACTATGTTCGTTTTTCCCAGTGGAAAACACATGTTTTTCACTATTACTTTTTAGAAACATTACAAAAATCTCAATGATAACATAATAGTTTTATTAAGTTTTTTACATAAGTTATGGGGGAATGTCCTACTGAATGAAATCAGCAAGTTTTTTGTTTCAAATTCCGTTATCTATAAAAAAGTTCTCACAAAAAAATTCCACATAAAACGAACATTGTACCAGCCTTTATATAATTTTTTTTTTTTGTTTTGGCAACCCTGCTCCCAACACTGACGTTATTCAGTGGTGAACTTCGTCCAAAAGCTATTGAATCAACGTATGACCATCGTTTTTGTATGCATCCATCCTTTAACAGCGCAGCCGGCTTTGCTGCTAGGGTGACTGTGGGAATGGCATTTGTTGTTTTTGTTGCCGTTATGTTTGGTTGGTGTGGTTCGAGTAATGGGGTGTGGAACTAAGCCAAAATATATGCAATAGTATTTGCAGTTTTTCGATTTTTGTTGCTGCCCAACCCGTTATCTGTACATTGTATGTATGAAACTGAAGCTATATGTGTGTGTGGGAATGCTTGGCAATGCTGCCAAAATAGTATGGTTATTATTGTATTTGTTGTTGTTTTAAGTGTGCCTTTTACGGTATATCCTTTCTCTGAGGTTTTTTTCGTAAAATTTTTCTGTTTTACTGTCTGTCTGCCAGACGTTAGGTCGTCGTAATCATCATAAGGTCCTTTTTGTTGCATTTGTTGTTTTTGGCTTTATTCACGTATACCCGTGTATAAAGCCACCTTGGTTGTTGTGTTTGTTGTCATTGTTGCTGTTAGTGTTACAATTTTGTTGTTTTTCTTTTTGTAGGTTTGAACACAGCATATCCCTTCGTTTCATGTTGAATATGCCGTTTTCATGCATTCAGTTCAATTGCAACAGTCGCGTGGCTACCGTTCAAGCTCTAAGGAATTTGTTATTTTTTTCCTCAAAAAACGAAAATCAATTGAATTTTTTTTTAACTGAAAAAAGTATATATAGAAAAGTTCCGGCCCATATTCTGTTTTAAAAATAACAAAACAACAAACCATAGGAATTTTTAGAACTTTTTTTTACTGCAAAATTTTACTACTCTACCTGAGAGATACTAAGGAAAGCAAGTGTTCTTCAACTGTTTTAAGAATTTATACCTAAAAATAGAGAATACTCCCAAAACCAGTGCCTTTTTTGTGTAACAAGAAAAAACAATAAAACAAGACTCCATACAATATGGTTGCCATTAATAATTGTAAGTTGAAAAAAAATTTCAAAACTAAGACTTAAAGTTCTTAAATAGGATTTTTAATAGGCTCTCAAATACAGTGTAAAAAACCATAGAGTGCCCTATTTTGAAAAGTTTTCAAAACTGTGTTTTATGGTTATGAGTTTGTTTCCAAGGGTGACTAATCTCCTCATTGTGAGCTACTTTCACACATGGTTACCCAAAATATTAGCACTAGCCAAAAATATATGTATTGATAAGATGTTTTTACTATTTTCGAGATCAAGAAATTCTTTAATTAAAAACTTTCTTTAAAATGGTTTTGAACCTGGGACCTTAACACAATGTATAAAAAATCAATTTGTGTTCGCGTACTTAAAAATTTTTAACTGGAAAATTAGGCAAACACACCCATCGATTAGGTTGCCAAATGTATCTTTGTCTTCCTCAAGCATAGAAATTATTCACTGCATCATTCAATCAATCATTCAACTGACAACTGTGCTGCTTACGACTCCTTTATCCTACACAAGATCCATGAAGTCTGATTATTTAAATTCCAATCACAGTCTAAATCTTCCGGCCGATAACACCGCCTCTGTCGTTTTTAGCCTAGATACACAAGGCAAAAAATCATAAGGTTACTTTTACAAGATAGGTTTGACCGATTCTATCCAATGATTTTAAAGCTTACACTGACTGCTGGCATGGTTCGAACCATAAAATCCAAACCAGCCTTTCGCAGGTCATCACTTCGCAGAGTATACCATGTCCTCTCAGGACACTGAATCTTCGAATCATCCGCGATGGTTATCACCTCAGTAATTCTGGCGACAATAATGAGATCTACTTTCTACTAAATGCTGTTGCTGTGCGACACGCCCTTTGATTGTCCTGCCTAAAATTCGTCTGGTAGTGTATGGCTTGTAAAGAGTGATTTTCTAAGAGCTATAGAAAGTTTTTCAACAAAAAAAACATCGAAAATTCAGAAAATGCATGAAATCTTTATTTGAATCGAACGTACTGAGAAGGCTCACAGATGTTGGGCACTATGTAGACGGGCCGTGGGCTCGATATGGGGCCTGAATCCGGGGATAGTCCACTGGCTCTTTAGAGCGTGATTAAACCAATACTTACTTACACCTCATTGGTTTGGTGGACTGCTATGGAGAAAAGGTGCAACATAAGGACTACACAACATGTTCAGAAAACATGTTGTTTCGGCATAGGCGGAGCGTTGAGGACCACGCCCACTGGGGCACTGGAGACTATTCTAGATATCCGACCCATTGACAGACAGATTATGCGTGAGGCAGCCACTGCAGCTATGAGACTTAAGGCGATGGTGGAATGGATTTAGGATTGGAGCAGCTCATACCATCGCGGTATAATCGAGGCGACAATAGGGAACCTGGATGGAAAAGAAGAGGTTGCCGATCGGATCGTTTCCCGAAGAGAACAACACCCACCAGTGCAGTCGTAATCCTGTTGACATTTTCGTCAATGTCTTCTATGCTTGAACAATCTTAATTATCTTGCCCAATTCGGAAGGCTACTCTTCTGAGTAGTTTTGTCCAGTTGGTTTTCAACTTATTCCGGAAGCTTATCGGATTCGGTGCTGGCCGTGCTTTTCTAAACCTAATGTAGCAATGGTCAGAGAAAAAATGTGTTCCAATGGAGACCCTCCAATCCTGAACCTCATAGTTTAGATTTTCCGAATATATCGTCACATCTTATACCTCCTCCCTAATCCTATTGACAAAGGTAGCGGTGTTACCAATATTAATTGTTATTAGGTCGTTAGTATTCAAGAACTCTTCCAGGGCTTGGCTCCGCTTATTAGTGTTGGTACTGCCCCACGAAATGTGGTGAGAGTTCGCATCGCACCCTATTAGTACCTCGTTTCCTGACTGTTTTGCTTTCCTCACCAGCTGTTGCAGCTCCGACGTGGGTGGCGGTGTCGGAGAGTCGAAAGGCAGATAAAGTGAGCATACCTGGGTATGCTCCACCATCTCCCTGTCTCACCACTGTCGCATCCTACGTTGGCAACTCTGGGGAAAATATATAATTAACATTTTTTTGACAAAAAACTCAGGTCTTCGGCCGAGTACCAGTCTTAGTATTGAATACTTGGTAGTTGATTTGGTTCAGTCCAGAAAATTTGTTCCGGGTCGTCCATGGCTCCTGATTTGAGGCAGTACGAATCTTGCCCTTGCTGATTTTCTCCATCAGACTTAAGGCGATGGGAGCAACTCATATCATCGCGGTATAATCGAGGCGACGATAGGGAACCTGGAAGGAAGGGAAGAGGTTTCCTATCGGATACCTGAGTTGAAATCAATCAAGGATTTCGTAAGTAGCACGGAGTTCCTAACATAGACTTTCTTCTTCGAGGTTGTTTTTAAGTATTTAAAGCGCACAACAAGCCGATTACTGGTTTAGGTGTATGTACATAGTGACATGAGGCGGATTAATATCTTCACAATGAAGTGCGGATATTTGGAACACAAAGAATTAAACACAAAACCGATGGCTTTGATGCAGGCACATTCTCCTGCAGAGACAAAAAAAAAAGGAGAGAGGAGAAACATCTTTTCCTCAGAAAGAGAAAGGAAATGGAAAGACGTGAGAGTGAGCAAATTGAGATATACAAGAGTCGGAATGTAGTCCGGAAATTCTACCAAAGATTTAAGCATCAAACCAATGGCTTTGGTGCAGGCACATCCTCTTGCGGAGACAAAGAAGGAAATCTGGTAAATGACACAGATAGCGTGCTGAGGACATGGAAAGAACAATTTACCCAACTGCTGGTGTCCGACGATGGCGGCAAAGATGATATCGCAGAATCAATCCCTGATGATGGTGTAGAACGTTTACCTCCTATTCAAAATGAGGTCCAAGTAGCTGTGACCCGACTGAAGAACAACGAGGCAGCAGATGCCGACGGGTTACCCGCTAAACTATTTAAGATCGGAGGCGACACACTGATAAGGCGTATGCATAAACTAGTCCGCGCAATCGAACTAGAAGAACGCATGCCCGATGATTTTAACTTCAGCATACTATGCCCCGTACACTGGAAAGGCGTCAAGACGCAACGTGCTAACAACAGATGAATAAGTTTCCTCCCCATCCCACACAAGATACTCTCGAGCGTACTGTATGAAAGATTAAAACCTAAAGTCAATGAGATAATTGGGTCCAATCCCTGATGATGGTATAGAATGTTTATATCCTAGTCAGAATAATATCCAAGTAGTAGTGACCCGACAGTAGAACAACAAGGCAGCAGGAGGCGACGGGTTACCCGCATAAGCTTGTCTGCGCAATCTGGCTAGAAGAACGCATACCAGATGTTTGGAACCTCAGCATACCATGCCCCGTACACAAGCAAGGAGACAAGACGAAATGTGCCAACTGCAGATGAGTTAGTTTCCTCCCCATCGCATACAAAATACTCTCGAGCTTTCTGTGTGAAAGATGAGAGGTATTTCAAGTCATGTCTGATTTGCCAAATTGGTACGACTCTGCAGGATGACACTTGCTAATACACGTTCCTCACTAAGAATAGGAATGAATCACCATTCAATAGCAAACGATGTTTCGGACAAGGAGATATCCTATCGTAAGATCTCATTAATATCCTGCTGGAGAAGTTTGTACGAGATGAAGATGTGAATAGATATGGCACTCTAATCACAAGAGAACAAATGCAACTCGCCTATGCCGACGATGTCGACATCATTGGTCAGTCACCGGAAGTAGTAGCCGCATTTATTGCTTGATTTCGCTAAAATTTTAAAGAATGAGTTCCATAGTAGTTCACTCGCTATCAGAACGAATATGGTCCATATCGAACAATATTTCGATATTTCAGGACCTTGAGCTCATAGAAGGTGCATATTTTCCGATTTCGCTGAAGCTTGGAACAGTGAGTTGTATTAGTCCTCTCAACACTCAGTGTTCCAAATTTCACACAAATCGAGTAATAAATATGCCTTTTATGGACCAAAAACTTTAAATCGGGAGATCGGTCTATGTAACAGCTATATCCAAACATGATCCAACCTAGACTAAATTGGGGAAAAATCGAGAGATCAATATAACTCTCTGGGGTGGGTTAAAACCACTTACCATATACTCTGGTGGACGGTGCTTCAAAATTCCACCTACTGTTCAATAAACGTGGCTAGTCAAGCACACATCTTCTTGATAAAATCAAGAGACAATGCGTTTGTATATCAAGCTGATTAGAAATCGTAGTGGGTTTGAGTTTCTCTATTTGCAAGAAATATTTTTCCTTTTTACCGTGGGACAGTCTAATGACTTTACAATTTATTCTTCTTCTTCTCCCCTAAAAGACCCACGAAGTCTCTATATGCTCTGAAATTACCCATCCCTACTTTGAAATACCTACATATGCACTAAATGACTTAATTTTCCATTAACTTTACCTAGTATACTTTTAGGCTTGACAACTTGTAAGTGACATGGGGCCATAGTTTAAAACACTTGACTTTACCTTTCTCCCAGACTGGTATTTTGTACCAACATAATGCCATTAGATAATAAGTTTAACGAAAACTTTTCAAAAAAGTCCTATCTTGCTCTCATACTAAATAATATTTATAACACCCAGACACTCGTTTGCCTTCAAATTTAGCTGCAAAATGTAATTATTCATTGCATGCCATTAGGAGCTGACAAAGTTTTTAAGGGGAAAAGATTTTGTTGGCTGGCTCTTTCTCTCACACAACACACTACCGTTATTTCATTTCATTGCTCTTCTTTTACGTCATCTCTGTAGAATTAACCTGATGGCATGTTGTAAATAAATGCTATAAACTTAACAAAAATTTTACTAGTCCTTATGGTGCAACTAAAAGCAACCAATGTAAATGCCTGCATATTCTGTTGGACTACAGTCTAACGTCTAGTCAGTGTGGTCGGGTCGGATCTCTCCTTAGTCTATGCAGTAAAATAACACCCCTGAGCGTATGCCACCAAAAAAAAATATTTGTATGTAGACTATGTCTTGGCTTAGACAACATGTATGGTGTAGGAGATGATGGTGTTTCTTTTAAGAGTCTTGTTCAAAGATTTATGCATGTTTTGAAATATTCCATAAAGTTGCCTAATCTTCAAAAATATTTTGTAGTAAAAACAGCAAAATTGTATGTCTGCCTGCTTACAAACTTCCTTAACTATCATCGTTTTATAGCTTCGAATTATTTTTGTAGCATATGCTCAGGGGTGTAATTTGTATGGCCATCTTTGCGGACTAGATGTTGAAGAAATGTGATGTGGAACACATTATTCATTTGTTTTGTACTCAGTGTAGTTATGAGCACTTTCTGTAATAACAAGAAATCAAATTTTCATGGACATAGTTTTTCTATTCATTTTTTTTAATTTAATTTTGTAGAATTTTGAAATTTCTTAAATTTTTTGAATTTTTTTATTTATTTTTTAATTTTTTTTATATGTTTTCTATTTTATTTTTTTTATATATTTTATTTTAACTGTTGTTTTAAACTTATAAAACATTATAATGTTTTATAAGTATATACTTGCAATCTACTCCCAAATATGCCCATTTAGGGGTATTTGGGATGACCTCCCGTTACTTGGACCTAATATTTTATGCCATATTTGAAATCTACTACATATTGATAGGAACGTCGAATATATTTGTTTAGAAGAGTTTCGGGGTTGAGGCAACCCGCTGAGTACTTGTACCCAGAATTTAATACGGTATACGTTTTCTAGCGTCTAATTCCTTTCATTTGATACCAATATTGAGCCTATCAGTCCACTATTGGTTTTGGGTGACATTTTTGGGGTAAGAGGGAGGGTCCGCCACCATACGATACCTAAAAATGATTTTACCTGTTTCCTTCCACTAAAATAATCTATGAAAATTTTAAGGAAATCGATTCAGCCGTTTTTGATTCTACAGAACAAACAAACAAACCGAGTCTCATATAGTCATGATGGATCATATGCCCATTTGGGGCGTTTTTGGGCGATGGGTGAACCTTAACACTTCGATCTGAGTTTGTATGCCAGATTCGTAATCTACTCCCTTTCATTTGAGCCCCATATTGATATGGACGTTCAATTTATCTGCTTTTACAAGTTTTGGGGTTAGGGCGTATATTCATATTCGTATTCTACTCTTCAATACCTTTCATTTGATATCCACGTTGTCCTTATCGGTCCACTTTTGATTTTCGATGGTGTCTCTGGGGTTAACGGAGGAGAATCCGCCCCCCTCCGATATCAACAATTTATAAAGTCTATTCCTCCTTCCTGACTATATTCGTAATCTACTCCCGAATACCTTTCGTTTGAGTCCCATACTGTCATGCTCGTCCAATAATCTTATTTAAGGGTATTTTAGGGTTGGGGCGGCTCTCCAGTTACTTAGACCCAATTTTTAATATGAAATTCGTGTTCTACTCCTGAATACCTTTCATTTGAGTCTCATATTGTCCTGATCGGTACACTTTTATTTTTGGGTAGTACTTTTGGGCTAAGGGGGAAAGTCCGCCCCCTTTCCGATATCAAAAAATTATATAGCCTATGTTTCCTTCCAGACTATTCTACATAATCTGTGAAAATTTCAAGGTAATCGGTTCATACATTTTTATATATAAGAGATTAGTACGTTGACATAAAATTCGCTTGCACTTATTTTTAACTGAAAACTTATTTCACTTATCCGACCAACGCTTAACCGAAAATTACGGATAAGTGAAACCAAATTGATGTATTTTTAAGATTTCACTTATCCTGGTTGGACTGTATTTTTTATTTATTATTTTTATTTATTTATTTTTTATTTTTATTTATTTATTTTTTATTTTTATTTATTTATTTTTATTTATTTATTTTTATTTATTTATTTTTATTTATTTATTTTTATTTATTTATTTTTATTTATTTATTTTTATTTATTTATTTATTTTTATTTATTTTTATTTATTTTTTTATTTTAATTTTTTTAATTTTTTTTTTATTTTTATTTTTTTATTTTTTTTTATTTTTATTTTTTTTTTTTTATTTTTTTTTTATTTTTTTTATTATTTTTTTTTATTATTATTTTTTATTATTTTTTTTATGATTTTTTTTATCATTTTTTTTTATTTTTTTTATTTTGTTTTTATTTTTTATTTTATTTTTTATTTTATTTTACTTTTGTTTATGTTTTTTAATTGTATATTTTTAATTTTTATTTTTTAGTTTTTTGTTTATTTTTTTTTTAATTTTTTTTTGTATTTTGTTTGTTTTCCTAATTTTTTATTTGGTTCATTTGGATTATTTTTTTTATTAATGTATTTTTTATTTTCCTTTATATATATATATATATATATATATATATATATATATATATATATATATATATATATATATATATATATATATATATATATATATATATATATATATATATATATATATATATATATATTAGTTTTTTCTCTATTTATTTTTTCTTATTATTTATTTTTTTAATTTAGTTTACTTGCAAAAAAGCATAAAAATTTTAAATTTAAATTCGGTTTCCTAATTAAATCAAATTCAAAGAGAAGCTGATTTTCCTATCCACTACATGTTATACATAGTCATCAGCATATTCTCTATGCTGGGCATGTTACAAACATTGCCAAAAATATATACGATGTTTGGGTATAAGTAATTCTGTGAAGTAGACAGACAGTGACGCTCTTTTTCATACTATGGCGAAAAAGCTTCAAGGATGAGTGGAATATTTATAACCACATAACCAGAACGCCATTCTGCATTGCTCGCTACGTGCCTGCCTCACACATTCACCAGGGAGATTGCTAACATTTTTCTGAGTGTAAAACAAACATTTTCTGCTTTCTATGCTATAATTTAATTAAATGTTAATTAAAATGCTTTTATGAATATTAAAATACTTTTATTATCATTACAACTCCTTGAAATACAAGGACCTTTCGAAAACTTCGGCTTCAGTGTTAAAACTGCAATGACAACGCCTAGCAGCAAGGTCGTCATGTAAGGCATACTTTCAGGCAGAGCTTTATATTCTACTTCATTTGCTTTACTTCTTTTGCCTCTGTGTCATAATTATTCATTTCGTTTGCCAAATTGCTGCTGAATATGGCAGAGCGACCTCTTATACATATCCACTCGAATCATCTGCTTATTCGCTATTTTCCCCCCTTCTGTACATTTCTTTGGCTCGCTTATTAATTTTCGCTTTTGATAACCACTTAAACCATTAGGTTATTATTTTTTCTTCCCTATTTCATTTCATTTGTGACTCTTGAGCCATGATGAAGAGCAAAAAGCTGTAATGGATTGTTAAAGGAACGACTTGAATGACATAATATGCGAATTGGTTAAAGCAATGTTGCCTAGTAGCGTTTTAATTGTTTTTGAAATATAGTTGGTAAAATTGTGGTGTGGCATAGTGGTAGAGTAGTGTGAGTCTAAACTGAGCCCAGTTTGGCTCATTGTAGCATTAGGCAGGTAACCTAACGGGAAATTAAGTGTAGACTGTAATGTTCAGACTCAGAGGGCAAAATATTATACAAAAAGTTAAAAGTCACGACGATGTATATATGATAAATTCTAAGAATTTTTTCCCAAGCAACCCTCAGTCTAAAATCACAATCCGGGGTTAAGCGACGAATTCTTTTTTGGTTTAAATATTGTCAAACTTTCTATATTGTCGTTAAAATCCGTAAGCTCTTTTTATATCCTCCACCATAGGATGGGAGTATACTAATTTCGTCATTCTGTTTGTAACTCTCGAAATATTCGTCTAAGACCTCATAAAGTAAATTCTTGATCATCATGACATTTTAAGTCGATCTAGCCATTTTCGTTCTTCTGTCCGTCCGCCTGTCTGTCGAAAGCACGCTTACTTTCAAAGGAGTAAAACTAGCCGTTTGAACCTACACATCTTATTAGTGTAGGTCGGTTGGGATTGTAAATGGGTCATATCGGTCCATAACCTGATATAGCTGTTATATAAACCGATCTGGGGTCTTGACTTCTTGAGGCACTAGAGGGCGCAACTCCAATCCAATTTGGCTGAAATTCTGCACGATGTGTTTCGTAATGAGGGTGCAATTCCAATCCAATTTGGCTGAAATTCTGCAATGACTTCCAACAACTGTGCTAAGTATGATTCAAATCGGTCCATAACCTGATATAGCTGCCATATAAACCGTTCTTGAATCTTGTTTTCTTCCTCTAGAGGCCGCCATTCTTATCCGATTTGGCTAAAATTTAGCATGAGCTGTTTGTTATGGCTTTCAATCACTGCGCCAAATATGGTTAAAATCGCTCCATAACCTGATATACAATAGCTGCCATATAAACCGATCTTGAATCTTGGCTTCTTGAGCCTCTAGAGGTCGCAATTCGTATCCGATTTGGCTAAAATTTACCATAACGTGTTTTGTTATGACTTTCAACAACTGTACCAAATATGGTTCAAATCTCTCCATAAACTGATATAACTGCCATATAAACCGATCTGCAATTATTATCCAATTTAACTGAAATTTTGTACAACGGCTTCCCCCATAACCTTCAACATGCGTCAAATATGGTCTGAAGCGGTCTATAGCCTAATACAGCTCCCATATTAACCGATCTCCCTATTTTACTTCTTGGGCACCTTAAGAGCGCAATTCTTATTCGAATTGTCTGAAATTTTGCAACGACTTCTACTATGGTGTCCAACATTTAATTCAATTATGGTACGAATCGGACCATAACTTCATATAGCTTTAATAGTTAATTATGTGATTTTCGAACATTCTAAAGGAGGAATATTATAAAATGTTGTTACAAGTTATCACAAATGTTGGTTGCCGAGTTGGTAGCGTGCTTGGATTACCAGTGCAGGGGTCGTGTGTTCAATTCCCGCCAGAAGCCTTGGTCTGTCGCTACTGTGGTATCAAAATGGACTTCAAATTGTCTAAGTGAGTCTGTAAAGGACTGCCACCCTTACCTAACCTAACATATCACAAATGTAAAAAACGCCTAACTTCTCAAATCAATGGTGTTTCCAGTATTACGAAGTTTGAAAAGCTAAGGAATAGCAATTTCAAAGCCTCATAAAGTTTTTGGCTTTTTTGAACATCAATTTTGCGATTTTGAGCTTAAACAGCATTCAAACAAATTATTGGGCATTAAATGAAAGTTTCTAAAGGCTTTCCACTTTCTTAAATAAATCCAAAAAAAGTATCAAAAGTGAAAAATTTAGAAAATGTTGTCCAATTTATGATTCCTCTTCGAATTTGGTACGTCGGAATGCTTTAAAATTTTCGAAAAATGGTTTTTGTTTTTGCCTCTACCAACCAAATTTCAATGCAGTTGACATCACTGATAGCTTTCATTGTTTTGTTAATGGTTTTGCCATCAACCATTTTTTAAAACTTTTAAAATAGTTTTAAAAAATGTGGTTTATTTTATGATTCCTCTTCGAATTTGAGATGCGGAACTGCTTTTAAAATTTCGACATCTTTTTTTTTTTTTTTGCCTCTCCCAACCAAATTACGATGCAGTTGACATCACTGATGTCTTTCATTGCTATATAAATGGTTTTGTCATCATCATTCTTGTGGTTGTTGCTGTTATTGTGTTTCATTAACTGAATTTCAGATTTTTGAATTCTTCTTCATTTCTGTGTTCTCCTTCTCTCACTGTCTGTAAGGCAAGTACCGTACTTGAAAACAAGTGCCCTTTTTTGCATCAACAAGAGTATACTTGAGTCATGTAAAATTCGTTCGTTTTAATTACAATTTCCGCATGTTCATGTTCAGATTCATTCTAGAACCCACAACAACGCCACAAAGGATACGCAAAATGGATGAGTTCTTGAAGAGTCGTTTAAATTCAGGCAAAAGAAACTGTGATACAAAAATTTCAAAAATGCGTAACAAACGAATTCGCGGTTCGTTCTTTGGCTTATTTTTCAAACTAAAATTTTGCATTCATCAACAAAACGTCCATGAATTCGAATTTTACAGCATTTTGAGTTTCTGTGTTTGAGTGTGTGTGTTTTTCCTGCGTATCACATATGACAAATAAGCAAATTATAATTACGCTTCTAGTTCAGGTATTATGCTAATGACTGACATTTCATTTTTCGCATCGTTCGTTCATTCCCTACTTCTTTTCTCATGCCCATCCACTAAACTCGTGCTCAAAACTATTTGTCAACCTCCTTTACGCCACACATGCAAATGAGTAAGCACTCTGTTGTGGAGGTTTGCAAAATGAAAAAAAAAATCTTTAATTAGGATTTTTTCATATTTCATAAGTGGGCCATGCCGGGGACATCATTGGCCATGGGATGAAAGCCATTAGTTATTCTTTCGCCTAGACATGATTTAATAATGTGAAAGCAACCAAAAGTTGCAGGCATGCATTACACGTACGGCCACGTGTCAAAAAAAGGTTTAAATTACTGTCATGTTTGAAGATTTTTTGGTTCATAACTTTGCCTTACCACATGTGTTTTAATCAACTGTGGGCGAACATTCCATTTCAGCCAAATTGAATTGACATATGATTCTTTATTGAGAACAAAAGTTAATTGTTTGTTATTACATTTCACAATTGCGTTTCATAATTGGGTTCTGATACTGCAGTAGCTCACAAAAAACAATTATCAATATGTTAAATAACTGGGTGGCACATAATATTATAGGTATAAAGCAAGGGGCGTTCACACTTATAGAAAGATCGCTGGAAAAAGTCAAAATGGTGATAGCCCAAGCCAGGATTCACTGAATAAGGTTAAGCCAAGGGATCAGCCGATATACAGTTTTTTTTTAATTTTTGGCAGTACTTGGCATTGAGGATGTCAAATTTCCTGAAAGCGCCACTGTGGCACATAGTTCAACAAGTCGTCTAACATTGATGGTATGAATGCTTCGTCTCATTCATAACCCTACGGGAAATGGGACAGCTCCCAAACCTGTCATGGAATAGGTCCTCTGGTGATATAGACCGATCCCAGTTCCTGTCCCCTTGCATGGGAAAAAACCTATCACTTTTTCGCTCGAGGTGACGAATTGTCACCATTCTAACACCGTAGGATAGGACCTGGTACAGTTCGAAAAGGATGAGTATACTTTGCAAGTATTTTTAAGGGAGATAACTTTAGTTACTTACCTTCTTCGTTTATTTGTTTTAGCTACTAGAGCCGGTCATTTGAATAAATCCTTCCTTCTTACGTTAGTCGAGCTAAAATGACCACGAGAATGTGTGTTGGGAAGAAGAGATTGTTTTTTTTATGAAATGAAGAAAAGAAATTGCCAGCTATCAGCCAATCGGACATGGATATCACAACCATTGGCAGAAGCGTTTCTGCGCTGGTGACCCTCATCAGTGCCTAATATAATATTAGTCCGCTTGACAGGCCCACAGTTTCATGGCATGTTAGTTGTCCTATTTAAGCTTAGATTTTAGCATTAATGGTTATATGAAATCTACGCACACGGACATGTTTACCACCAATCACATGTGAGTCAGTTTTCTGAGCAACATCTTCTCAAACAATTCCAAATCTCATCTTCACACTGACCTTATGCAGGCTGGCACATTCTCTTATTGTCTTTAACGTCATCGTGACTAGCATCGCCAGCCAATGACAACAATAATGCACCCACCACAAATTGTGGGGGCTTTTTTGTCTTTGAAATGAGCTTTTCGTTTCTATATTTAGAAACAACAACCACTGAAAGCTGTTTTATTTTCGAAGTACTACCCCGTGCCCTGGGAGTTTATTATCTGCGTTTATTTGTTTTGGCTACTAGAGCCGGTCATTTGAATAAATCCTTTCTTGCATTTGTCGAGCTTAAATGACCACGAGAATGTGTGTCAGGAAGAATAGAATGTTTTTTTATGAATTGAAGAAAATAAATTGCCAGCTATCGGACAATCGGGCATAGATATCACAACCATTGGCAGACGTGTTTCTGGGCCGGCGACCCTCATCAGTGCCTAGTGTATCATATCCGTTCTGGGCAGTATCAGCGTCTTGTATAGGGTAATCTTCGTCTGCCGAGAGGTGGCCTTGTTTCTTAACTACTTACTTAATCCAAAGTAGCATCTGTTTGCCAGTATTATTCTTCGCTATATTTCAAAACTGATGTCATTCGTTTCGGTTACGGCGGTGCCAAGGTAGATAAAGTTTCTCACTATCTCAAAGTTGTGTTTCCCAACTTTCTCTATTTTTTATCTACTCGGTTGTACGAGGTGTTTTGGGAGTTGAAACCATCCATTTCGTCTTATCTCCATTGACTGCCAGACCCATTTTCAATGACTCTTTCGATTCTTTCAAAGACTGCAGTTACTATTTCCGGTGACCGACCTATGATGTCAATGTCGTCGGCATAGGCTAGTAGCATGAGTTCTCTGGTGATTAGTGTGCCATATCTATTCGCATTTGCAACTCGTATAATCTTCTCCAGCAGGATATTAAAGAGATCACATGATAGGCTGTCTCCTTGTCTGAAACCTCGTTTGGTATTGAATGGTTCGGAGAGATGCTTTCCTATTGTTACTGAGGAACGCGTATCAGCAAGTGTCATCCTGCAGAGTCTTATTAATTTTGCAGGGATACCAAACTCAGACATGGCTTGAAATACCTTTGAACGTAAAGGAGTATCGAAAGCGGCTTTGTAGTCTGCAAAGAGATGGTAGGTGTTGATTTGTCCTACCCGGGTCTTTTCCAGGATTTGGCGCAGTGTGAATATCTGGTCTAGGGTGGATTTACCAGGTCTAAAGCCGCATTGATAGGGCCCAATTATCTCATTGACTTTAGGTTTTAATCTTTCACACAATATACTCGAGAGTATCTTGTAGACGATGGGGAGGAGACTTATTCCTCTGTAGTTGGCACAATCCGCCTTGTCTACTTTCTTGTGTACGGGACATAGTATGCTGAGGTTCCAATCATCCGATATGCGTTCTTCTAGCCAGATTGTGCAGATAAGCTGATACATACGCCTAAGCAGTGTGTCGAATCGAATCTTAAATAGTTCAGAGGGTAACCCGTCGTTTCCTGCTGCCTTATTGTTCTTTAGTTGCGTCACTGCTAACTGGACCTCATTCTGACTAAGAAGTAAACATTCTATACCATCATCATTGATTGGTTCTGCGGTATCCTCTTGGCCGCCAACGTCGGACACTAGCAGTTGTGTAAAATGTTCTTTCCATATCCTCAGCATGTTATCTGTGCAGGAGGATGTGCCTGCACCAATGCCATCGGTTTGATGTTTCATTCTTTGGTAAAATTTCCGGACTTCATTCTGACTCCTGTACATCTCAATTCGCTTACACTCACGCCTTTCCATTTCCTTTTTCTTTCTGCGGAATAGACGTTTCTCCTCTCTCCTTTTCTCCCGATACCACTCCTTCATCTGGCGCGTTGCTACTGATTGCGGGGTTACTCTATATGCCGCATTCTTGGCTTCAGTAGCATCTCGACACTTGGTCGAACCATGGGGTTCTTGGAGGAGGCTTCCGGTACCCAAGTACGGATTTCGCGGCTTTTTCCATGGAGTGGGCAATAATTCGCCACTGCGCCATTATATCATCGGAACAAGGAGTGCTTTCATCAAGCAGTAGGGTAAGTCGAGTGAAGTATGCCGCTGCAATCTGTTGTGTTTGCAGCTTTTCAATGTCCAGCTTCCGTGCAGTGTCAGATCGTACTTTCCTCGCCATATTCAAACTGGTGCGAACCTTTGCTGCAACAAGGTAGTTCCGAATCTATATTCGCTTCACGGATTGATCGTACATCTAACACGCTGGATGAATACCTTCCATCTATCGCAACGTGATCAATTTGGTTCCTCGTGTTTTGATCGGATGACAGCCATGTGGCTTTGTGAATATTTTTATGTTGAAATCTGGGGCTACTTACTACCATGTTTTTGCCGCGGCGAAATCTATTAGTCTCAACCCATTACTGTACGTTATCTCGTGGAGGCTATACTTTCCGACTGTTGGACCAAAAATGTCTTTCTTCCCTATCTTCGCATTAAAATATCCCAGAACGATTTTAATATCATGGGCGGGTCATATTCTCTCTCTATGCGCTCGGCGCCGGCCTTTAATTACTTTTGTTAAACTACCTATTTTAAAGTGTAAACGGCCCATCAATCAGCTGATTTCATAAAATGGGTTGCTGTTGAATGTAAATGTTTGCGATCTAGGTAGGTCAGGTTGAAAAGAGAGTGCGGATATTAATTCGCCCATGCCACTATGGACATACACTTAAGCCAGTAATCGGCATGATGTTCGCTCTAAATACTAAACAAGTAAAAGCGTGCTAAGTTCGGCCGGACCGAATCGTATGTACCCTAACCTAACATGGATCACATTTGCCAAGTTCTTTGAATGACATTTTCAAATAGAAAAACACCACCTCCAAAATTTCAGGCAAATTTAATGACCTCCAGAAGCTCAAAAAGTCAAAATGTGGGATCGGTTTATATGGCAGCTATATCAGATTATATACCAATTTAGACCATACTTGGAACAGTTGTTGGAAGTCATACCAACACGATATATGCAACATTTCAACCATGTTGGAAGTCCAAGAACTCTAATCGGGAGATCGGTTTATAATGGCGGCTATATCAGGATACGAACTAATTTAGACTATACTTGACACAGTTGTTGGAAGTCAAAACAAAACACATCACGCAAAATTTCGTCTTAATCGGAAAAGAATTTCGCCCTCTAGAACCTCCAGAAGTCAAGACCCAAGATCGGTTTATATTTCAGGTAAATCAGGTTATGGACTGATTTAAACCATACTTACCACAGTTATTAAAAGTCATAACAAAACACGTCATGCTAAATTTCAGCCAAATCGGATAGGAATTACGCCCTCTAAAGGCTCAAGAAGTCTAATCGGAAGATCGGTTTACATGGCGGCTATATCAGGTTATGGACTGATTAAGACTATACTTGGTACAGTTGTTGGGAGTCATACCAGAACAGTTCGTGCAAAATTTCGGCCAAATCGAATAAGAATGGCGCAACTATATCAGGTTATGGACCGATTTAAACCATACTTAGCACATTTGTTAAAAGTCATAACGAAACACGTCATTCAAAATTTCAATCAAATCAGATAGGAATTGCGCCCTCTAGAGGCTCAAGAAGTCTAATCGGGGGATCGGTTTATATGGCGGCTCTATCAAGTTATGGACTGATTTAGACATTACTTGGCGCAGTTGTTGGAAGTCATACTAGAACACTTCATGCAAAATTTCGGCCAAATCGAATAGGAATTGAATGAATAGAAGTCAAGCCCAAGGTCAGTTTATATGGCAGCTATTTCAGATTATCAACCGATTTAGACCATATCTGGCGCAGTTGTTGGAAGTCAAAACAAAACACTTCACGGAAAATTTCAGCCGAATCGGACGAGAAATGTGCCCTCTAGAAGCTCAAAAAGTCAAGACCCAAGATCGGTTTATATGGCAGCTATATTAAAACATGGACCGATTTGGCCCATTTACAGTCTCAACCGACCTATACTAATAAGAAGTATTTATGCAAAATTGCAAGCACCTAGCTTTACTCCTTCGAAAGTTTGCGTGCTTTCGACAGACGAACGGACATGGCTAGATGGACTTAAAATGTCATGACGATCAAGAATATATACATATACTTTATGGGGTCTTAGACGCATATTTCGAGGTGTTTTTAATACACCCATCCTATGGTGGAGGGTATAAAAAAGTAACCTCGGCAAAGAAAATTTAAGTTAGGAATTCCGTGCTATTTCCATGACACGCCCCTAAGTTGGTTCATGTCTAGTATTATGTCCCCACCTAAATTCCGTTATCTGTTACGACGCCGAAAGCCGGACAATGACATAGGAAATACTCCAACTTGGTCTAGGTAAAGTCACTAGCCCATCTAATGGATGGATGGAATGATGTCGCCGTGCGACACCTCTTGGTAAAGAAGTTTTTACATGGCTGCCATACCAAATGGTACAGCACATCAAAAAAAAAACACTGCCGACAATTTTTCTGATGTTCTGGCCAGTATTCGAACCCAGGCGTTCAGCGTCATAGGCGGACATGCTAACCTCTGCATTGCGATGGCCTTCTGATACACATGATAATGAAAATAAAACCTAGAATGTCATTTTGACAGTGTGTCGAAATTTGACAGTCTAGTGGGAATTTGTGCCATCATTCGCACAGGGTGGTCTAGTGACTTTACCTTCTTAATTCTAACTAAATTTATGGTATATTGCTTACCGTTACTCTTAGTTTTCATATAATAAATTCTAAACTTTTCATTACTGGCCACTTACTTATATCTAAACTTTTCCCTTCCATATCAATAAATTTGACCTAAAGCCAGTAAACATTCACGCTGGTACAAACTTTAGCTCCCATTATTCCAGGTTATATGTAAAGGGTGATTTTTTTGAGGTTAGGATTTTCATGCATTAGTATTTGACAGATCACGTGGGATTTCAGACATGGTGTCAAAGAGAAAGATGCTCAGTATGCTTTGACATTTCATCATGAATAGACTTACTAACGAGCAACGCTTGCAAATCATTGAATTTTATTACCAAAATCAGTGTTCGGTTCGAAATGTGTTCAAATTTTAACAAATTTTGTTCAGCGATGAGGCTCATTTCTGGTTGAATGGCTACGTAAATAAGCAAAATTGCCGCATTTGGAGTGAAGAGCAACCAGAAGCCGTTCAAGAACTGCCCATGCATCCCGAAAAATGCACTGTTTGGTGTGATTTGTACGCTGGTGGAATCATTGGACCGTATTTTTTCAAAGATGCTGTTGGACGCAACGTTACGGTGAATGAACACATTTCGAACCGAACACTGATTTTGGTAATAAAATTCAATGATTTGCAAGCGTTGCTCGTTAGTAAGTCTATTCATGATGAAATGTCAAAGCATACTGAGCATCTTTCTCTTTGACACCATGTCTGAAATCCCACGTGATCTGTCAAATACTAATGCATGAAAATCCTAACCTCAAAAAAATCACCCTTTAGTTTCAGCAAAACTTTACCTATAATGATAATTGTATATGAAAAAAAATGTAACTCATTAACATTTATTATAAATATACGAGTTGCTAGCAAGCATTGCTTTGTGCAAAAATGCATTCATTCACACTCTATGATGAGGGTAAACTTTGTTCTAAAGTTAAAACCTGACCATAAATCTAAACAAAATTTTGCTTGCACAGCACATTTGAATGATTTCACATATAATAAATGTATGCTCTTAACAACAAACAAGAACAAGTGCAATTTTTGTTTTTAACAATTTTAGGTCATTAAATTTGTGCATATTTAAATGCACACAAATGAGTATGAAATTCTCACATTGAAATAGCAGCACAAAACGTTTGCCATAAAACCAAACGACCACCATGGTTGGTTGTATATACCACCTCCGCCAATTGTTCTATGAAGGGAAAATACAAAAAAAGAACTTTTTAGCATTTGCATGCAAAAATTAAGCAGAATTTTATTGAGAGCAAAAAGTCATTGCAAATTTGTTGACTGGGGTTTATTGAAATATTCTGAACAAATAAAAACTTGTATAGTAACATAGTTGAATAATTTTGTATCTTGTGCTGGTGATTATAATTTAATTACAAACACAGGGTGCTTCCAATTATTATTGAATTTTTAAAATTTGACAATTTTGTGTTTGAGGTTATATTTAACTAGCTGAACCGGGCCCGCTCCGCCGCGCCTTGTTTTAGAACATCGGACAAAGCGGTGTTTTTTTGACTCCTCTTAATGTTGGCGACATTTGCGAGGTACAATGCCATGCATATTCATTTAAAAAAATTTCCGCAAAACGGTGTCGCACTGCGGTACGCCGTTCGGGACTCGGTTTTTTTTTATAGCCGAGTCCCGAACGGCGTCCAGCAATGCGACACCTTTTTGGGGAAATGTCGATGTCCCTTATCATTGAGTTTAAACTTGGGGGGCTTTAGGGCGTACCCCAAAACACTTGGCTCCAAAATTAGATATCAAATTCGTTTTCTACCTTCAAATACCTTTCATTTGAGTCCCATATTGTCATAATGGGTCAAATAACCCATTTGACGTATCTTTAGGAGGAAAAGCGCCACTTAGACTTGAGTGCAAATTTTTATGTCATATTCCTAATCTACTCGCTAATACCTTTCATTTGAGTCCCATATAGCCAGGGGGTCGGCTAACATGCCCATTTGGGGGTGGGCAACCTTCCATTACTTGGAATTTATGTTCCGCCTCCAAGCGATATCTAAAAATTATATAGCCTATGTTTCCATCCAGACAAACGTACACAATCTATGAAAATTTTAAGAAAATCGGTTCAGCCAGGTATCCTATAGGTATAATGGCTCTAATGCCGTTATACTTCGATCTGATTATGTATGCCAGATTCGAAATCTACTCCCGAATACCTTTCATTTGAGCCCCATATTGAAATGAACGTCCAATATGTCTGTTTGGTGGAGTTTGGGGTAGGGGCGGCCCGATGTGTACATACACTCAAATTTTTATACTGTATTCGTATTCTACTCTCTAATACCTTTCATTTGATACCTTAATTGTCCCGATCGTTCCACTTCTGATTTTGGGTTGTGTTTTTAGCATAAGAGGAGGGTCCGTCCCCCTTCCGATACCGAAAAATTATATGCCTATGATTGCTTCCAGACCAACCTACACAATATGCGAAAATTTCGAGAAAAAAAATTTCGGTTCTGCCACTTTTCAGTGGAACAAACAAACCGAGTCCCATATATCCCGACCATTTTGGGCGTTTTTGGTGGCGGTGAATTGACCCCCTATACTTCGACATGAATTTGTATGCCAGATTCGTTATCTACTCCTGCATACTTTTCATTTGATACCCATATTGTCCTTATCGGTCCACTATTGATTTTGGATGGTGTTTTTAGGGTAACGGTGGAGGGTCCTCCCCCTTCCGTTATCAATAAGTTATAAAGCCTATACATATTTGTAATCTACTCCCGAATACCTTTCATTTGAGTCCCATATTGTCATGATCATCAAATAAACCTATTTTAAGGGGTTTTGGGACTGGGGCGGCCTCCGCAGGTACTTGGACTCAACTTTTATTACGAAATACGTACTCTTCTCTTGAATACCTTTCATTTGAATCCCATATAGTCCCGATCGGTTCTCTTATTTTGGGACAGTGCTTTTGTGGTAAGGGGGAGGTCCCCCCCCTCCCGATATTAAAAAATTATTAAGCCTATGTTTCCTTCTAGACCAACCTGCACAATTTGTGAATATTTCAAGGTAATCGGTTTAGCCGTTTTTGAGTCGATACGGAACAAACAAACAAACCGTCAAACAAACACAAATTGAATTATATATATAAGAAGATATGTTCAGAATATATTTGCCTTAAACCTTTTTGCTCAATTAAATATTCTGCCATGTATATATGGAATTATTGAGTTTCCTCTTATCCTTTGCCACAATCTTGGGCTAAACATTTAATCTAGAAAATTAAAAAAATATATCTACTATAAGTGTTTCTTCTTCAAGAACCAGCATCGTTCGGTCAATGGCCCCCAACAAAATCTACGCAATACTGGACCGTTTTTAATCCTTTTTGCTTATTTATTACAATTCTTGTAATAAAATTACTATTGCCAGGCATTCCTTTTTTATTGTTGCCACATAGTGTTGAAAGTTTCTGTTAATGCTGCTTTTTCCCCAAGTAATTTCCTTAAGTAGCCTTTAAAGCAATTTCTTTACTCTTAAGAGAGAGAGAGAGAGAGGAAAAAAGGGAGAGAGCGGTGGGGATAGCATAGCCTCCCTTACAGCAGCTGGCCTCTAAGGAAAAGAAAAATAGAATATTCAACCAGCTTAAATAACTCCTTGGTGTATGTTGGCAGGGTCTATACAGGGTAGCCTACGCACGTAATAAGAATTACACCAGACAGCCATCAACACTATTGCATAAAAGGACGTGGGGGAGGAGAGAGCAATATGACAGACGGCAAACGGAAACGTATTTCGAGCAATGAACACCGAACATCGAAAGAGGAAACGATGGGTGGTCTTAGGAAATAATAAATAGTTTATATTGTATGCGGTTATGTATTCAAATCCATTAACTTTAAGTAGTATGTGCATAATGTGTAATAATGAGATTGTGCGAGGCCATCTGATATAAGGATAAAAAAATTGGTAAATAACAATAAAAGTAATCGGCCTATGACAGAGATGTTAAATTAACTTTTTTATTTAAAGATACAATGGGATTGGGAATTAGTTTCAGGAAAGAGTAATTCTCCCTTTCTTTTACTCACCGAAGTGCACAGGTTAGCATGTTCGCCTATGACGCTGAACTACAGCTGACAAACTATCGATAATCCCAATATTCGACATTCTCGATATTTCTAATACTAAATATCGATAGCATCAAATCTATCGTTAATTTCCCATCACCTACAATTCAAACGAAAATAAAAGGTAAAAGTTTAGAAGATCGATTTATATACCGAATGAAACCAAATTTATTACAGTCAACTGGTAGAGAGAGAAATTATTGTATTAAATTTTAGCCCAATCGGATGAAAATTGCGCCCTCTATAGGCGCAATTTATCTTAGGTTAGGTAAGATTGGGTTTAAGTGGCAATCTGCCTTCAGACTCACTTAGACGTCTTCGTCCATTGTGATACGACAGGATCAGAAGAAGGAAGGTGCCTTCTAGTTCCTACCGTTGAACCATCAAGATCGCGTTAGAAAGCCCAATAACTTGCGAATGTTCACATCCGCTAAATCAGACAAATTCTCAAAGAAATGAGAACCTAAAGTGGTACTCCTTTTGACTGCTAGTGTGGGACATACACACAGAAGGTGTTCTATAGTCTCTTCTTCTTCGATGTCCTCACAGCTTCTACAAAAGTCATTGCAGGGAACCTTCAGTCTGTCAGCATGTTTTACGATTACACAGTGCCCTGTCGTGAGGTACACAATGACTGAGACATCTATTCTCGCCAATGACAGTAAAGTGGAAGACTTCTTCGAGTCTAGATTGGGCCATTTAATTTTGGAATGCTCACAGCCCCCTCTTTGTGACCATCTATCATTCGTTCTCCTTAGGGCCCAGGTCCTGAAAATTTAGCTTACATGTCGCTAGAGGCATATCCACAGATTCCAGTATTCCTAGTCTCGCAAGCTCGTCCGCAGTGCGGCTGTGATGCACAAAAAAGCCGTCCTTTGGATCCTGTTAAGTATTTAGCATTAGGTGGACTTTTGAAGCGCCGTCCACCACAACACCATATAGGATTATAGGTCTGACAACTGTATGAGAACCTAAAGTGGAACTCTTTCTGACTGCTAGTGTGGGACACACACACAGAAGGTGTTCTATAGTCTCTTCTTCTTCGATGTCCTCACAGCTTCTGCAAAAGTCATTGCTGGGAACCTTCAGTCTGTCAGCATGTTTTACGATTAGACTGCGACCCGTCGTGAAGGACACAACGACTGAGACGTCTGTTTTAGCCAATTACAGCAAAGCAGTAGACCTCATGAAGTCTAGACAAGGCCACATAGTTTTGGAATGCTTACAGTTTGTTCGTTGTCTTTTGGGCCTGGTCCTGAAAACTTAGCTTACATATCGCTAGAGGCATACCCAAAGATTCCAGAATCCCTGAGATGTGTAGGGTAGTTCCTAGTCTTGCAAGCACGTCCGCTTTACAATTCCTTGGGATATCTTTGTGGCCCGACACCCAGAACTGGTGCATTTTAAACTTTTCAGCCATCTCGCTGAGAGATCTGCGATGGTCTAGGGCGGTTTTGGTGTTCAGAAATACGTTCTCCAGGGCTTTAATGGCTGTCTGAGAAGATATTTATGCCAATCGTCGTAATGACATTATATCTTAGCCATTCCACCACTTCCTTAATTGCAAGGACCTCCGCTTGATACACACTGCAGTGGTTGGGTAACATCTTCGATATGACCAGTTCTAGATCTTTAGATTACACCCCAAAGCCCACCTGGTCGTTTAGTTTGGAACCATTCATATATAAGTCTTTGTAACTTCTGTTACCAGGGTTATCGTAGTTCCAATAGTTTCTATCACGAATAGTGGTACAGTTTTTTTTTATCTAAACGCGGCTCAGGTAGGGTGTAATTCACACTGCCTGGAACATCGCATATTGTATCAAGGATAACACAGTGTCCGTAGCCGCCACATGGCCAATGAAAAGGCTGATCTAACCTCACGGCAGTGGTCGCTGCAATTTGTCTAGCCACAATGCCCAGAGGCATAACATTTAGCATTAAATTCTATGCATCAGATGGTGTCGCCATCCTTTGAATCCAGTTAAGTATTGAGCAGTACGTGGACATTTGAAGCGCCATCCACCATACCACAACACCATATAGCTGCAATATATACCCATGGCACGCGGTCTAAACTCCTAACTTTTTCTAAAGGCTCTCTTGCTTGTGTATAGGGCAAGAGTTTCCTTTCTTGCCCTTTCCAAATGTAGGATTTGAAGTTAAATTTCCTGTCCAGCAAAACACTCAGATATTTTGCGCTTTATGTAAATGGAACATTCTCTCCTTCCAAGGAGAGAGGTGCCACTGCCGGCAACTTGTATCTCGTGCTGAAAAGAACCACTTCTGTCTTGCACGGATTTATACCCAGACCAATTTCGGTAGCCCACTTTGCTGTTGCACGTAGACTTCCTAACCGCAATTGCCACGTCATCAGCATACGCGACCACTTTTACGCCATTTTCTTAAAGAAACAATAATATATTGGTAATGGATATATTCCAAAGTAGAGGAGACAGTACACCTTCTTGAGGTGTTCCTCTGCTGACCCATCTTTTTAGATCCACAGATCCCAAGCCTGCCGTAATGCATCTATTAGTAAGTAAGCTATTAATAAACTTTCTTACGGTAGAGTTGATGCCTAGAAACTTCAACTCCTGCATGATTGACATCGGTTTTACATTATTGAAAGCACCTTCAATGTCAAGGAAAGCTACCATTGTGTATTCCTTGACAGCAAGAGAACCTGTAGACGACTAGGTCGTGAAGGTCTGTTTCAGTGGATTTGCCTTTACTATATGCATGCTGCTTCCGCGACAGGCGATATCCAGGGATCTTTGCCCTAAGCTATGTTTCTATCAATCTCTCAAGAGTCTTCAGCATAAAGATTGACAGATTAATAGGACGAAAATCTTTCGCCTTCATGTGGTTGGGTTTTCCTGCATTCGGAATGAAAATGACCTTCGTGTCACTTCATCCCACAGGTATATATGACATACAGATACAAGCAGAGTACATCTCCCTAAGCCAGAGAACCAGTTTATCAGACACAGCTTGTAATTCAACCGGTGATACATCATTAGGTCCTGGCGTCTTAAAGGAGTCGAAACTTCTTATCGGCCAAAGGATTTTCGCCTCAGACACAGTTTCCCTAATGGCCTCCGACGAATGCTTATCAATGACAATCTCTTCTGGCGCCACTTTGTCCGTTGGAGAAGTTCCCGGGAAATGTGTATCAACGAGTAGTTCTAGTGTTTCCTCACTAGACATTGTCCATAAATTCTCTGATCGTAATAGGTCTCGAGGACAGAATCTTCCTTAGCCTAGAGGTCTCAAAATGTATTCTCCACGGAGCTGCAGAATTCTACCCAGGATTTGTTCTGAGCCTTTCTAAGCTCACCCTTATATTTTCTTAGCTCAGCCTTATAGAAGTCCCAATCGTGTGGTGCTCTTCTGGCTTTTGCTTTGTTGAAGAGTTCTGCCGTCCTTCCTTAGACCAACCAGCTCTGGGTCCATCATGGCGGTCGCTGTTTACCCCTTGGCCTGGCACTAGGGCATGCCGACACAAGCGAGTCATTCAGGGCCTTCGTCATCCGCTTGACCACTATGTCTATATCCTCCGTAGTTTCCGCTTCCTTTTCTAGTCTAGAAGGGATAGACGTGCAGAATTTGTGCCGAAATGTAGCCCAATCCGACTTTCTTCTGTTTAGCTGAGGGACCACTACTTCAGTATTTTCTCCAAGGCTGACACTAATATAACGATGATCGGAGAAGGTGTGGAAGGGTCTTTGAGAGAGATAGAGAGTAAGAATCTGTAATTAATACAAAGTCATCAAAATTTCTGCATAATCGTATAATAATTGCTCCCTAAAAGGGCTCAAGAAGTAAAATTCGGTGCTCGGTATATGGAAACTATATTAGGTTATAAACCAATTCAGACCATATTTGGGACGTATGTTGGAGGTCATATTTGAGGTTAGAGGCTTCTGTTGGTGAGCAGGCTCGTTCCGGTCCAAAGCACCGATCGCCGCGGGAACAGAGTGGCCATTGGCTATTTAAAGAGCCGTTGCCCGACCTCTCACAGAGACTCGCCACTCGATACCGCTGATTGTCCGCGATTGCCGTTGCAGCTACTCCGTATGGAGCTCACAGCTATCGCGTGCCGGAGGTCATAGTAGATTTTATTGTGGAAAATTTTAGCCAAATCAAATAGTAATTCCACACTATAAAGGCTCAAGAAGTAAAATAGGGATATCGGTTTATATGGTTATAGACCGATTCAGACCATACTTGGCACGCATATTGGAGGTCAAAGTAGATGTCATCAACCAAATCGGATAAGATTTGGTTGATGACACCCTCTAGGGGCTCAAAAATCAAAATCCGGGAATCGGTTTATATGGGAGCTATATCAAAACATGGACCGATATGTCCCATTTACAATTCCATCCCATTAACACTAATAAGAAGTATTTGCGAAACATTCCAAATGCCTAGCTTTACTCTTTCGAAAGCCAGCGTGTTTTCGACAGACAGACGAACGGACAGACCTAAAATTAGAGCAGGACCTAAAATTAGAGCCGGCAAACTATCGATTATCGCAACATTTGATATTTTCGACATTTTTAATAAAAAAATATCGTTAGTATCGATACTATGGTTAATTTCTCATCACCTTTATTTCACATGAAAATAAGAGGTAAAAATCAGGATATCGACTTATATAGAAGCAATATCAATCAGTTGGAAGTCATAAGAGAAATCATTGTACAAAATTATAGACGACTCAGAAGAAAATTGCGCCATCTATAGGCGCAATGTATCTTAAAGGATATATTTAGAGTAGGATCGGTTATTTATGTTAAATTTTGTAAAAAATTTAACTCTGCCGATAATATCGATAGGAAAGATATCAATCGATATTCAGACAAATATAAAACATAGTATCGAGAGTGCCATCTATATTCTGCCAGCTCTACCTAATGCTGAGTTTACATGGCACATCTGATGTATGGTCATTGCAATAGTATTAGTGAAAACAATCATCACCAATCACCATCAGTCATGACTGAAAAATCAAAATCATTTTGATTTTTTCGATGAATGACGTCTATCGATTACCGTTTACAAAGAAATGTGTATTGAAAAACACGTTCTATTACAAATATAGTGAGGAATTAAGAAAATTAAATTATGAAAAATTAAACAAAATCAAAGAAAAGGAAAAATCGATGTACCGTTTTTGGCAAAACCTGTCATCAACACGTAATCTGTAATCATACACGACGAGTACGATCATGATGTGCCGTCTAAAAGGGCCATAAAATGTCATGACGATCAAGGATATTTATATACTTTATGGAGTTTTAGACAAATATTTTGACTTGTAACAAACGGAATGACGAAATTAGTATGAACATCCTATGGTGGAGGTTATAATTACAATAAAACTAAAACTTTTCACAAATCTTTGAAATTTTCAAAGTTGATATGCATCAAGCATCATTTATCACGGTATAAGGCCCTTTATACATTGCGTTGTCCAGACAACTAGGATTTAAATGAATAATCATGGCATCTCTCTACAATTTGCCATTGTTTTCAAACGTATACTCGTGTAAAAAAAGTGAACACTGCTGTATACAGCCTATTTGTTAGCGTGCATTTTTTTTACAATTAATCTACTCATCTTAATGGCAAACGAAAGAAAATGTATGTTTCCATGTGCAAGGCTCTTAACTCGTGGCAAACTGGTTATTTATGAAAAGAAATTTTTCAGCGTTCGCATTTTTTGTTTTTGTTCACGCATTTCGCATGTGGTCAACAGTGATTAATGGCCTTACAGAAACAGACCTTCAACTTTTTTCATGAACGGTTTGTTTTAAATAGCTTTTGCTATTCATAGTACGAGCACTATAATCCATTCAAACTGTTGTGAAATATAAATGTTTCGTTAACATAATAAAAGCAAAAACAGCAAAAAAGGATTGAAGTAAAAGCGTGCTAAGTTCGGCCGGGCCGAATCTTATATACCCTCCACCATGGATCGCATTTGTCAAGTTCTTTGAATAATTTATTCAAATATATGAGCTATATCAAGTTATTGTCCGATATGGACCGTACTTGTCATGCCATACAAGTCATTAAAAAAATATCACCTCAAGAGGCTGAGAAAGTCAAATTGGGAAATCGGTTTATATGCCAGCTATATCAGGTTATGAACCGATTAAGACCATACTTGGCACCGCTGTTGGTGCCAACACAAGTTCCAAAACGACATATGCAAAATTTTAGCCAAATTGGACAAGAATTGCGCCCTCTAGAAACTCAAGAAGTCTAATCGGGAGAAGATCGGTTTATGTGACAGCCATATCAGTTTATGGACTGATTTAGACCATACATAGTACAGCTGTTGGAAATCATAACGGAACACTTCATGCAGAATTTCAGCCAAATCTGATAAGAATAGCGTTCTCTGGAAGCTCAAGAAGTCAAGACCCAAGATCGGTTTATATGGCTGCTACATCAGGTTATATACAGATTTGAACCATACTTAGCACAGTTGTTGGAAGTCAAGTCATTTCAGCCAAATCGGATAAGTATAACGCCCTCTGGAAGCTCAAGAAGTAAAGACCCAAGATCGGTTTTTATAGCGGCTATATCAGGTTATAGACAGATTTGTATGATATTTGGCACAGTTGTTGGATGTCATACCAAAACGATATGTGCAATATTTCAACCAAATCGTTTAAGTATTGAGCCGTCTAGAGGTTGAAGAAGCCAAGATCCCAGATCAGTTAATATGGCAGCTATAGCAGGTTATTGATCGATTTGAACTATACTTAGCACAATTGTTGAAAGTCATAACAAAACACCTTATGCAAAATTTCAGCCAAATCGGATGAGAATTTCACCCTGTATAAGCTCAAGAAGTCAAGACCCAAGATTGGTTTATAAAGCAACTTTAATCAAAACAGGGACCGATATGGCCCTTTTACAATCCCAACCGACATACGCTAATAGGAAGTTCTTGTGGAAAATTTCAAGCGCCTGGATTTACCTCTTCCGCAGGCCACCAAAGCGCATAGATTAGCATGTCCGCCTATGATGCTGAACGCCTGGGTTCGAATCCTGGCAGGACCATCAGAAATTTTTTCAGCGGGATAACCACCCACGCTAATGCTGGCGACATTTGTGAGGTACTTTGCCATGTAAAAACTTCTCCCCAAATGTCGTGCTCCGCGGCAGGCCGATCGGACTCGGCTATAAATGGAGGTCCCTTTTAAACCTTTTACCTTTTAGAATGGTAAAAGGTTTAAAGAAACCTAAAAATCTCAAAAATACCCTATTAATTTTTTTTTTCTTGCTCTAAAAATTAACCTGCGAGTATGTTTTCAAATCAAATTTGATTTTTCTTTTTTTATTTTCTGTTTTTAGCCACTGAGATCCGCTGCCAGGAAAAATCGCGCGGTGGTTTGAGTTATGAGGTTATTCTGGCTGAGCCAGCACCCAATGTAACCGTACCCAAAAAGCCTGTAACACCAGGCAAAAATGTCTCAGCCGAAGAAATTGAGCAAAAGTTAAAGGCAGCCGAAGAAAGACGTATTGTAAGTGGTCCCAAACGATTAAACAATCGATTTATGCTACATGAAATGCATATCCCTTTCTCTCTCTCTTTCTAGTCTTTGGAACAAAAGAAAATGGCCGATTTGACTTACAAATTGGCGAAAATCGAAGAAGCCACACGCAAAAAGGATGAAATCACCAATGAGTTCATCAATCAAACCAAGGAACAATTGGAATCGAAAATGGAACAACATGTTGAAAAGCGTGAGGCCATTATTAGTGATTTGAAAGAAAAATTGAAGGTAAGCCATAGAAAGGGATTTTGAAAAGGAGATATTTATTTATTTTGGGTTCATCTTTTTCTTTCAGATTCATTCTCAAGAAATCGAAAAAACTCGAGAACAATTGGAACAACAAAAATACATTGAAAAAATCGCTATTGAAGAGAAACTAAAGACCGCTCAATCTTTGCGCGATGAGAACATTAAGAAGATGTTGGAACGCCTAAAGGAACATGTAAGTGTTTTATTTCATGTTTTGCTCTTCAAAACGAGACCCCAAGAAACCCTAAAACCAAACATACAAAGTTTTTTTTCATTCAATTCAGGCACTTAATAGCACCACCATACATTCATTGTTTATAAACATCTCTCTTTTTTTTAATTCTCTATCCATATTAATGTTTTATTTTGTTCCTCATTGATTAAAAATATGATTTATTTCTATGTTTTAGCAAATTCATACTTTACTTTATTTTTTTGTTTTATGGCACTTTATTTTGCACTCATCCTCATACATTTGTAATGGAAGGAAGCATAAAAGTAATAGGAATTCCCTTGCCATTCTCCTTACCTCTCCTACAAACTAAGAATTGCCGCAAGTGTAATTCCTGAGAGTGAATAGGGACTTGTTTCCACCAATTGCCAGTCATCAACGTCGTGGGCTTTTACTTAGGTCCAATACATCAAAGCTGGTTTTTTGACTGGCGTTGAAGCATAAGCCCGAATTGAGGTAGTGGCTTGTAACAGTTTGTAACGTTGGGATGGTACCCTGTACGGCTTTTCATGTGAACAACTGTCAAATTCCATATAAAAAATGTAAATGAAAAATTTAAATGTTTTTTAAGCTTATGTCTTGAAGGAAGCAATTAGGCACTATTAATCCTAGTGTAATATGTTAAGGGACATTAGGACATTTTGTTGAAGTTTTTCGCAACTAATGCATTAAAGGGTTACCAGATTCGTAAACAGGAAATTTCCGTATCTGCAACTGAAAGTTCCGAACTCTATAGATAGAAAGGTGCGGTATACACGCTGGCGGTTAAATTGGAAAAATACAAGGCTTACATTACTGCTTCTCAACAACTCCGCAAAAAGACGCATTGGAAAATGTTTTCCAATAAGAGGTGTTATTTTGGTATTCAAACAAAAATGCAATTTTTTGAGATAAATGATCGGATGTTTATTTCATAATAAAGAGGAAGGTATGCTGTTAATAATGAAAATAACATCAGGCAAATGGCCACCACGACAACGTTAGCAGGTAATTTTTCATAATCAAATCGCAAAGTGACTGCCCCTATGTCCCTCAGGAATACTATCTTTGAGGTCTTGAATCGACGCTGATCTGTTGGCGTGCACCGTATCTTTCACGTGGTTGCCCAGTAAGAAGTCGCAAGGTGCCAGATCACAAGATCTCGGTGGTAAATTGTGATCTCCTTTTTCAGAGATAACACGGCCAGGGAGCGTTGAAACGTATATCGCTCTATTTTGATACCCTCCGCCATATGATGGAGGCTACCGTAACGCAGAGGTTAGCATGCCCGCCCATGGCTGGGTTCGAGTCTTGGCGAGAACATTAGAGAATAAATGTCAGCGGTGGTTTTTCCCTTAAACTTTAAATTCAACTTTTTTGAAAGGGCAAGAAAGGCAACTCTTACCCTATACTCCCGCAAGATAGCCATTGACAAAAGTGGGGGTTTAGACCGCGCGTCATGCATTGGGTTTATACTGCAGTTGTCAGACCTATAATGCTATATGGTGTTGTGGTCTGGTGGACGGCGCTTCAAAAATCCACCTACTGCTCAATACTTAACCGGATCCAAAGGATGGCTTGTTTGTGCATCACAGTCGCACTGAGAACGACACCATCTGAAGCACTGAATTTAATGCTACATCTTATGACATTGTGGCTAGACAAATTGCAGCGACCACTGCCGTGAGGTTAAGGGAGCTTTCTCATTGATCATGTGGCAGCTACGGACACTGTGTTATCCTTGATACAATATCCGATGTTTCAGGCAGTGTGGATTACACACTACCTGACCCGCTTTTTGATAAAAAGAAGTACTGTAGAATTGATTGGAATTAAGGAACAGATGTTACATAGACTTCTATGGGGGCTGTGGGGTGTACTCTGAAGATCTAGAACTGGTCATATCGATATCACTGGTAACGGATATTACATACACTTCTATACGGATGATTCCAAACTAAACGACCAGGTGGGCTTTGGGCTGTACTCTAAAGATCTAAAACTGGTCATACAGAAAAGGTTACCCGACCACTGTAGTGTGCATCAAGCGGAGATCCATGCAATTAAGGAAGTGGTGGAATAGCTAAGATATAATCTCATTATGACGATTGGCATAAATATCTTCTCAGACAAACAGGCAGCCATTAAATCGCTGGAGAACGTATTTCTGAACAAAAAACCGCCCTGGACTATCGCAGATCTTTCAACAAGATGGCTGAACAGTTCAAAATTAATCTGTTCTGGGTGCCGGCCTACAAAGATGTCCCAGGGAATTGTAAAGCGGACGAGCTTGTGAGTCTAGGAACTGCGAGTGAGTCTAGGAACGAATGATAGATGGTCACAAAGAAGGGGCTGATAGCATTCCAAAACTATATGGCCTAATCTAAACTTGAAGAGGTCTACCGCTTTGCGGTCCCGCACTAGCAGTCAAAAGGAGCTCCACTTAAGGTTTTCATTTCTTTGAGAACCTATCTGATTTAGCGTATTTGAACATTCTCAAGCTACTTGGCTTTTTAAAGCGATCTGGATGGTTCAACGGTAGTAGAAGGCATCTTCCTTCTTCTGTTCCTGTGGCGTCACAACGAAAACGTCTAAGGGAGTCTGATGGCAGACTGCCACTTAAACCTAACCTATTCTAACCTTTCCCTCCTATTGCTGGCGACATTTGTGAGGCACAATGCCATTGGAAAAAATGTTATAGCAGCCATTAAACTTAAACGATGAAGCTCCATCAAGGGACAGTGAAGGTCGTCCAAAATCAGTTGTTGTTCCAAAAACCATTGAAGCTGTGCGCCTACTGATATTGCAAGATCTTCATGTGACCTATCGTGAGATTGAGACAACCTTAGACATTAGTGTAACCAGCATACATTCAATATTGCATCAACATTTCACCGTCAAAAAACATTTTTTCGCGTTGGATCCCACACAATTTGTCAATCGCTCAAAAAATGGCTTGTGTCGACTGGTAGAAAGAAATGATCCAAAAATACGAAAGAACTGCATTTTTGAGCATTCAAAATTCATCTTCCGTATAGTCCTGAGTTGGCACCGAATGACTTCTTTTTATTCCCGTACGTAAAAATAAAATGATTTTCCAACACCTGAAGAAACAGTTGATGCGTTCAGAATGCATGTTTTGGAGATTCCTCAATCAAAGTGGCAAAATGCTTCGACAATTGGTTCAAAGGCATGCAAAAATGTATATATCTTAATGGGGAATATTTTGAGAAATAATAAAGTGATTTTCTATGATAAATATTTGTAATGTGATCTCTAATAAAAGGCAACCCTCGTAACACATCGAAACATTGTTCCGAGACCAAACATATATATATTCCTGATCGTCTTCACATTCCAAGTCGATTTAACCATGTAAAATATTAACAATGCGTCGACCGAACAAAGGTACACAAAGTTGATTACACTGTTCGTGTGGTTCTGTTCGTCTATCCTATGCTCGCTGGCATAGGATATGTTTTGCGGTTGTGTAATGTTGCCGATCTAAGATAGTGAATAGGTATGGCGCACTACTAACAAGGGAACACATGCCGTTCGGCACCATCAATGTTATGGGCCGGTTACCGTTACTTCAGCTTTCGAAACTATCAAAGAATAGTAACTTAAAGTGGGTCTGGCAGTTTATAGAGATAAGACTAAGTGGATAGTATCAAAGCTCGGAGTGTCCTATATACAATCCCGGGCAAACAGAAAGTCTGGTACAGCTATTAAAATTTTTTTTATAAAGGAGACGTAGGTTCTTTGTAGTATCTGTAGATATCAAAAATTCATAGTGGCTTCCTTCCATACATTATTTTATATAAGTTTTTTTTTTCAAAAATTATATAATTTCTCCCCCTAAAACTCTACTTTGTATATATGTTAACTCCTAAATGTATACTTCATATCATTTCATTCATAATTTTTGTGTTTGTTTATTTTTTTTTTAATCTATAAAACAAAAAACTTTTATCATTAACAATTTTTTTATAGAACACTGTCAAAATTGCTGAAATCAAAAATCAAATCGATCAATTGGAATCACAAAAAATTGAGGAGAAGGCCCGCATTATTGAAAATAAATTATATACCGCTGAACAAAATCGTGAAAAGGAGATTCAAAAGAAAATTGAAAAAGTTCATAAGCTCGTACGTTTCATTTTTATAATTATTTAATTATGTATAAAAAAACCAACATTCATTGAACACACACATACAAACACATGCATTCACTTGCCTATTTTACTATTTATTATTGTTATTACTTTTTTCTTGAAACATTTGTTTCTTTGTAGTAATTTGTTTTTTTATAATCATGGCTTTTTGTTATAGTGATTTTTTTTTTGTTATTATAGAAAATAATCATAACATAAAGTCATTGCTGCTAATTGTCTGTCATGTGTCTGTTATAAGTGTTGTTGTAATTATTTTTAAGAAATCTGTTGATAAAATTTAATTTTTTCAGTTTTAAAGAAATTCTACAAAAAAAAATTATTTTTAACTTTCATATGACTGATAAATTTCAGCTAATTCTATGAATTCTGCGTCACTTAAATGAACTAGAAATCAGATGATTTAGAACGAATATATTCAAATCAGCTGATTTCATAATGGGAAATCAGATGTTTGAGTGAATAAAGTAGCTCATTCGAGTGACTCAGATAAACTGACTCTCGCAATCTGTGGCAATCAAATAGATTACCGCTCACGTTAAGGGACACTGAATTAGTGGGACATGCTGTATGTGTGATTACTCTGAAAATTCGTTCTGACATGCGTTAAGTTTATTAGGTCACCCGGCCGAATCCCTAATGTTTTCACACAAAAAAGAAAATAATTATATATATTCATCCACATGCGCCACATTTATATCGATTAACGTTTGTTTTGCTATACCAACTGCTTTTTTGGCGTTCTTTTTTATTTGACTTCATGAAAACTTACTAAACTTGTTACAAAATCAAATTAACATAGACGACCTAGGGTTTTATTAGCCGCTTCACTAATTGAAGGTTGAGAATAGGAAACAGACGACTTGCAATTCTTTTAATTTTTGAAAGTATTTTCCATTAACCCTACCCAGAAATAGAGCTGCCTTAGAAAAATAATGTTGCAGCGACATCAACTTCTCTTCAGTAGCGGAACATACCTCTCAGCGCCATCTATAAATTGATATGAAACCACATGATCTCACAATGAAGACAGTGCAGCTGTAAAATGTTATGATCTGGATGTGATTGCATAAACATTCAGCTGTTCATCATTTAATTCTACAGTCAGTCTGTTCGTCAAAAATGGGGAAAAAGCTGAGCCAAATAAATTTATTTTGTTTTATAATTTTTAAGTTCTCGCATATTGGAATGAACTTAAACAAATAAAGATCTGCCTGTTTACCAAGAAGAATAAGTCAAGTACTAAGAAGAAGAAGTCAATACGAGAATCCTAGCTTCTTAGGCAGGACGATCTCAGTATTCAATAGAGTTAAATACCTTACGTGGTCTTGGACATATATTGGACAGATCACACCATGTATTTAACTCTTTACGAAGTTAGGAATCGTGGATTCTCGTATTGGCTTATTTTCTTCCAAGTGACCAGACAGTTTTCCGTTTGATATAAAAGTTCTATATTCATTAGCGTGCGGAGATGGCTGTTAATTGGGCAGAAGAAGAAGAGAAGAACCATATACACGACATGGGGACCGAAGCCAATTAGCTGAGGTTGTTCCCTAGCTGAACGAAAAGGTGATCTTAGCAATTCGATCACAAAAGGCTATGACAGAACATTTGTTCCACTAGCCGAACGTAGAATAGCATTCCAAGCGCCTCGATCTTCTGCGCTCATCCTTAAATCTCTGACACTAAGTTTCGAGGTGTCTCCCACCATTTTATTTTTCCATCAGGCTTTTGATCCCGGTTTGCGTGTACCACCGTGTTTGACTTCAAAAGACTTCTTTGCTGGAGCTTCTTCATCCATTCTGAGAACATGACCTAGCCAAGCAGCCGTTGTATTTTGATGCGTGTAACTATGCTATCGTCGTCATACAGCTCGTGGTTCATACGTCGCCTATATTCTCCATTAACGCAAACTGGTCCATATATTTTACGAAGAATCTTTCTCTCAAATACTCCAAGCAGCACTGCCTCATCTGCTTTCACAAGTACCCATGCTTCAGAACCATATACCATCACGGGTAGTATCAGTGTCTAGTATAGTGTAATCTTCGTCTGTCGGAAGTGGTCGGCGATGGTCCAACAAAAGAATATTACACCAATTCCAACTGGCATCTCGTCTTGGCATTCAGCGAGTACTCGCGGCTAAGAGACTTAAGTCCAAGACTAAAGAATACAATACCAGCAACCTCGGTGTGAGACCTTAGTTGTCTTGTGTTCGCCCTAGAAGAACGAAGAATAGAAAAAGTAGACGAAGAATTCAGATAAAGATCTTCCATAGTACGATACACATCACATCAAGTAAAACTCGAAGGCAACCAGTCGGACTTTACAGAAACTCTCGTAGGCTAGAGAATATTAAATACATTAATTCCAACTGACATCTTGTCTTGGTATTCAGTAAACATTCCCGGCTAAGAGACTAAGGCCAAGACTAAAGACTAAATACCAGCAACCTCGGTCGGAGATCTTAGTTGTGTTGTAAAATTTGGATATAGCTGCCCTATAAACCGACCGCCCGATACAGGGTATTAAGGTCATAAAAGAGCCATTTATTAACCCCTACCCATTCCTGTCAAATGTGGTTCAGATCAGACCATATTTGGATATAGCTACCATATAAACCGGTCTTTCGATATAGTGTATTGACCCTATAAAGGGAAGATTTTTCATCCAATTTGGCACAGCGCGTTCTGGAAGACCCCTCCACCTATTGATATAGAGAATTGAGCTCATAAGAGGAGCATTTTCCATCCGATTTCGATGAAATTTAACACAGTGACTTTTGAAAAACCTCTACACATTTTTGTTTAATATAGTCCAGATCGGATCATATTTGGAAATAGCTGCCATATAGACGGAACTCCCGATATAGAATATTGGACCCATAAAAGTCGTATTTTTCATCCGAATTTGATGAAATTTGAAATAGTGCGTTTTGGTACCCCTCTAAAAGGTGTAGAGGTCTACCAAAACTCACTGTCTTTTTGTCTGTCTTTTATAACCAAAAAAGGTATTTATTGGGTATTTATCCAATAAATACAATATAAATACCGGGTATTTACCCGGTAGAAACCCATCGTGGATCAAAAGTTATAAACATCATTCCCAATGTTTTGTTTTTCCTTTTGGACCATTGTGGGACGTAACCCAACACTATTTACCCGAAATATCACCATCACGTATGATACAAAAACACCAAAGTTTAAAAAATAGTCGATGAAATCGATAAGAGCTCGAAATAGAGATAAAAATCCTAGATAGTATTAGTAAACTAACTGAAAAAATTTATTCCTTGTACTTTAGTGAGCGACGCTGCCCAACACTGTTCACAACTGTTTATATTTTTTGCGTATATGTAAATTTTTTGTTATTTTTGCGCTTGTTTTCGCATCAGCTGACGCTCCAAACACTTTTTATCAACAGATTTCTCCTAAAAAATTCTATATGTCTCATATGATAAGGATCACTTTCGACATCTCCGTTTAAAATGTATCCGGCTATATGTTCTGCTTTACATTTGATCTGTTTTTGGTCTCATTGCACATTAACTTAACAAAAAACAAATAATTACATGTTCTTGCTCTCACCGATAAACACACACGTATAATATACCAATACAATATAGGGGAAGAGAAATGTTTAACTGTAACGAGAAAAAACACTTCTCAGGTGAGATGCTATACTTCAGCCTGATGTTTTAGTTCAAGGTACATTAAAATAAAAGACCAGCTTCCCAACTGATGAAAAGAACCCCAAATCCCAATTCAGTTCTGGTTTTGGGACCCTGTCAAGTCTGAAAAGACCTTTAATTGTCATTATCATCATTGGACAATCTCATTGTTTCCTGCTAATTGTTCAATGAAGAAACTTCTGGCATATCAATTGATTGATTGACCGATTCAAGTTTTGGGCTCAATTAAAAGGGAACTCTTTTACAGCCTAGACCAAATATTGTACCGTTGAGCGAAACCTATCCCTAGAGAAGTTTTTTATGGATGGATGCCTTACAAATGTCACGAAAGTAAGTATTGGTCTACAGAAACGTGGTTCGACCAATGCTTTACGCCTCAGTAGTTTGGTGGACTGCGGTGGAGTCCACCATAAGAATAATACAACAACATTAATGAGAACCACGCCCACTAAGGTACTGGAGACTATTCTAGATATCCGACACAGAGACACACAATTAAGTGTGAGGCAGACACTGCAGCTATGCGACTTAATGCGATGGGAGAATGAAAAGAGGATAGGGGCAGATCAAACTACCGGGGTATAATCGGGGCGACAATAGGAAACCTGGAAGAAATGGAAGAGGTTTCCCATAGTATACTTTAAGCGACATTTGAGGTCCAGTGCGAGGAACTGCTGCCAACGACGCAGTGGATTGACGGAACTCTGGTATTGCCGACTGGAAAATCAAGCTAAACAGATGGATCAAAGCTAAAGGAAAGAGTGGGCATGGGGTATTGAGAACCCAGGGACTCAGATTGGTTTACGACTGCCTGACCATAATACGGTCCCGCAGGCGGAGATCCGGGCAATCACGGAATGTGTGAGTTGGTGTGGTGTTAACGCGAGGGGGTCGAGTGTAAACATCCTTACGGACAGTAAACTGGCAATCAGGACGGTATGGTCACAAACAGTCTTGGAGTGTAAGAAGAAGATTAACGCCATCTCTGACGATGGCATGATATGCATTGTTTGGTTGCCGGGTCGTAGTGGAGTAAGAGCCACAGGACTGCCTTCAACAAACTTGGTTAACCCGGTCGATGGCTCGACGCAGTCCGAGTTAAGAACGAACGTAGGGTATTAATGCGGAGGTCTAGACGCAGATACAAGGAAGATGATATGGAAAATCACCAGATATGAGGTCCACCTGGAAGTAGTGCGAAAACGATTCTGAGATTGAATTAAAACAAGTAACACAGGGTAGATTTTTAGCCGATACCATTGATTACGGAGTCCGGCATAAGGTGAGAGAGGTACTCGCTACATGCGATCCGAATCTCTCCATAGGTTTTTCGTCATTCAACTGACCGTTTCGCATGTAACACTGGAACAGACAGCATCTTTAATAGTGGTCACCCATAGAAGTGGCGATAAAATGCCCCGCTTGGGAATGCCTTCTGCGACCTTCTCCCTTATATTTATGTCATGGGCCCACAATTTATCCACCTGTTTCTTGGCAGATGGTTTATCCAGTCTCTAAGGACCTGGTCCACACGGCACTGGTCTAAAAATTGGATCAGTGTGTCAGTCCACACATTGTTAAAACCCTCTTGATTTCAATGCATAACGGCAATGTGTACGTCTTGGCATCGAAGGATTCTTCTATTTTATACACAACCTCTCGCAAGCCAGTCTTCACCGGCTTCCCTTGACATAGGCATGCTGTTTGTATTTGAGCAGTTCGTATGTCCTGTATGTATGTCCTACTCTTTATCATGGAACCCACAATACGTTCCATGGTTTTGAGTAGAAAGGACGTAGGGCTTATAGGTTTGTAGGCCTGGGTATAAATACCACCCTTGTCTCCTGCCAGGCTTTTGGGAGTATATGCAAGTTGTGAAAATAGTGGCCAGATAGTCGGCCTCGTTACTACAGAAAGTAACGCCGGAAATATTCAATCAGGTCTGGATGAGTTAAATGATTGCAAGCTTGTCAAGGTTCCCTTTTTTATAAATTCGGTAATAAGCCTTCGATCAACCTCATTATTCCAAAATTCCGGTGTCTGTCCTAAACGGTTGGGAGCTTCTCAAGGCTCCCTTTACCATAAATTCCGAAATAAGCCTTTGATCAACCTCATTATTCCAAAATTCCGATGTCTCTGTGAGTTCCTTCGTATCCTGTGGAAAATGCATTTTTACCAAAGACCTCAACATGTCCTCCGTTGTCTCTGCTTTCACTCCCATGTCGGCGTCATTACCAATTTTGTAAGTAGCACGGAATTCCAGACTTACATTTCTTTTGCGACGTGTATGTAGACTTCTCACATCAATTGAGAGCTGTCCGATTCAAGTTTTTAAATTAAATAATAACTATTTTATAGCCGAGACCAAACAGCGTGCCGCTAGGCGAAACCTCTTCTTAGAGGCTGCAACCCCAGCTACAGGCCCAGATTCACAAATTTCACCAAATTTTCATTACTTCTTAATTTTTTTCTGATGGTCTTTCGCGGCAAAGAGAAGAGCTCCTTAATGTATTGTCTGCTGCTTTCACATCAGTCATTCATCCACTTTTGATTGAATCGGCCACTCAACCATCATTCAGGGAATCCGAGTGGTATTTTCGTCAACTAGAGAGCATCTTGATCAAACCAATCTTAAGGCGGTAAAAAGCAACCAAGATAATCAGTTATGATCGTGCTGCCCCGTTATGGCATACTATGACCATATAATTATTGTACATATAATGCCATGCGGCCCTTTTATAGTCTTTGGAAAAGTTAACCAGAGAATTTTGGTCACTTATAAGAGCTAGAAGAGCCACAACAATAACATAAACACAAATACCTACAATCCTGAATCTATTCAGGATTGCCACTTTTTCTTATATAGTTTGGCCATGAGTCCTACCTTCTTTAAGTGTACCTTGTGTGAGACTAAGAACAGCCGTTATATGTTTGTTATATTTATAAACAAATGTGGTAACCCCAAAACATTTATTATTTTCGCACGATAAATTTTAAACGGAAATACCGACAATGAAACTATCTTCCTTAATTAAAAATATTTTAAAACATTTTTTTGTCTCTTTTATTATTGTTTCTTTTCCTTTTTTCCACCTTTATGTAGGAGCGCCGTGCTGAATTGGTACGTCAAAACAAGGCAGCAGCCCAACAGCCATTAAGCGAGGATAACTCAGCACCCATTGCCTCATCTGGCTAGAAGAATTTGGAACGAATAATGCAACAGCAATTACAACACAATACTACTCAACAGTAATAATGGCAAGATGATGGAGATGAAGGAATAAGTGATTATTAAAACAACTAACAACAACACAGCACTACAAAAAAAGAAAACTGCTTCAAATAATTAAAAAAAAAACATAAGAAAAATACTACAACATTAGAGATGATGATCAAATTTCGTTTTGGGAAATCACCCATATAAAGATTTTTCAAAACGCGCATTAACAGAAAAAACAAAACAAACACACACAAACAACAGAAGAACATGGAATAAAACTCATAAACAACTGCTAATAATGAAAATTTCCGTTTAATTATTAAAAACAAAATAATAATAATAAAAAAAAACAATTTCTAAACTATATACTCAAAAGAAAAGAAGAAATTTTCAAAAACAAAAAAAAAATTCAAGAACATGGTAAAACAATAACAAAACGCATATAATCCCCCCTCTCTATCTTTACTATTAATTATTACACAAACAAAAAACAACAACAAATACTAATTATATTTTTCATTAACAAATTATTATTACAAGAAGAAGAAGAAAAACCAAGCAAAACAAAAAGCAGCAGCAAGAGAAACTCATTAAATATTAAACAAGAATGAAAAAAACCCAAAAGCTGATATTTCAAATATAGCATCATCCAAAACCACAAAAACAACAACAGCGACATCTACAGTAAGATGATCTTATAACCAAAAACAAAAACTCTGCTTAAATATGGAACTTACCCTGCCCTAGTCCCATCTCAAAACGTTTAAGACAACAACAAAAACAGCGGCAGCAGCAGCAACAGCATTAACAAAACCCACAGCAACACATGTTCGCTGATATGCAAATGATTTAATAGACTTAGTATTAAAACTTTATATTTTTGCACTATTTCTGTTAAAACAACATATTCTAACCATAGTTCTAAAAACAACCAATCAAAATTTTCATTATTTTAATTCGTTTTATTGAGAGCAAAAATTGATTGATTGATTGATTCATTAAGCGTATAACAACACCCACTTAGCAAAACACAATAACACAACACCCCAAACACTTACATACACAATAAAAAACCCCATAACGTATCAACACCCAACATTTCACAGAGTTGTTCAACAACTGATATGACAGGGTGTTTCAGAGATTATAAATTATTAACCACATGGGCTACACCGAAGAGCGATTAAACATCAACATCATCGTCAACATGTGTAAGGTCGTTGTTATGCTTAATAATATTCATAATGTAAATGTTTAAGTTTGAGTTTTTGTTTTTCCCCTCCTAATTTTTTTCTCATTTTCATTTATTTTTATTAAAAAAATGTGAATTTCCAAGTATTATTATAAATATTATTTTTTTTAACCGAACACTGTAATGTCTCTTCTGAACCTTTTCCTCCCAACCAAAGCCTGGCTGCTTCAAGGAGATGATATGCTTACAAGTTTATAAACCTTCATATGATTTATATAATTAAAAACAACATTTCTTTTCAGTAATTTACTTATATACATATGTATATGTAAGTTTCATTGAAATATAATTTCCATTTTTAATTTTTTTTAATATGTATCGACGTGTAAGTTCTTTTTTTAATAAAAACCATAAAATGCTTCAAAAAAATCAATAAAAACATTATTTAAACAAAAAACAAATCATATGGGTTTTATTTCATTTTGTCTATAAAAAACAAAAGACGATATATAACGAAAACAATAATAAATAAGTATACATAGGTTCCCACTTTATATATAAGACAATGAAAATTTAGAACAGTTTTCAAAATGAATAAAAAAAATATTTAAAGCTAAATTGTCTAAAGGAAAATTATAGTTAAAATTCGATTATTTGATTGTAATTATATAAATGTCAAATCGGTAGACCTAAAGTACGGCTGAGCTCAGCTTATATGAATACCCAGTACTTTTTAATATTTTACAAAACCTATTTATTTATAAGCTATCAACTATATACCCATATGAATTTCTTTTATGAGCTCAAGAATCTCTCCAATGTTGGAGTTTAATGCAGATACTTCACGGGCTAAACCTGCGAGGCCCCAGAGACCATGGGTGAAAGAATTCGGGAAACTATAGATCGGGACTGGTAGGTATAAGTCGCGATTTTCCAAAATAATGACATATGCAAAAATTCAATTCAGTACCAGAGATGCGACCCATATATAGCACTAATTTATGGGGCTAAAACAAATCATCGATCTAATCTCCAATGAAACTGAATGAAATATATCCGTTATTTGTGAAAACAGTAGTAAGCTCACAGCAAATAGACAGACACACGCATGAATAAACGAGGGCAAAGTTATACAAGCTCAAGTCACCAGCCCAGCTGATGAAATTTTCCAATATCAATAAAAACATGAATGTCAATTTGACAGTATACAGAAATTTGACAGCCTAGAGGGAGAGTATGCACCTCTAGCGAAATTTTCGTTGGCAGTCAAGACATTTATGTCGCCACTGAAAAATAGATGTGTAGAATAGATGGCAGCAAACGTCCATTTATAAATTTGGCCCAATTTTAATCATTTTTGGTTAACAAAATACATGTACAAAGTAAATAAACTTTGTAGTCATAGAACTTCTTCCCGTTGGAGACCAAATCAATCAGGACTGCAAACCTCATGGATGACCAACATCACCACATGGCAACGACATAAAACCAACAAAGGGCAAGACAGCGAAGAATTAACATAGGCAAGGCAGGTGCCAAGTCAACTTATCATGCGCAGCCTGAAATTGCTCGATCCATCAAAACATGCAAGAAAAAATTCGTCAATGCCTATTATGTCACCCTGTTACGCAAAGAAAATTTCATTTGAGCTGCGTACCTTCAATCGATATTTTCGGTAACAGTATCACTAACGAAAATTTCACTTAGGATATGTTAATGCATTTTTTATGGTAACGAAAATTCCGCCAGAGGTGCATACTGCCGTTCATGCAGGATTCGCTAAAGCTGCTATCAAAATATATGCGCTTGTCTTATGACATGCCATTTTTTGCATTTGTAC